>NC_056739.1:1565378839-1565648839 GCF_019279795.1 Protopterus annectens
AGCAAGACAAAAAAATGGATTGTCTGATGGAAACAAAATGTAACAATGGTTTTCCTCGATAATATTAATCTTTTACAATGTCTTAGTACGATTTACTGACTGCTACACTATTTCGGAAACTGCCATCATGGAAACGATGGTCACATGAAGAGTTAATTGCGACTACACTAGTTTATTATAAACTGGAGACAGAATGCTGAATTCCGAAATTAAAGGCTCAGTGCCAGTCAAAGCCATAGTTGAGAGACATAGCATCTTGTTTATACCCACATAAACAGTCTCTTTGTAAGGAGCTTTCTTAAAAAAAAAAAACTCCAGTCCTTCCAGTCTAGACATTTGAGAACACAAATCTGATATTAATTTTATGAAACTATTACAAACAGAGTTTATGCCGAATTTGATGCAGAAACCTGATTCCTAGTTTGCTTACTACTGATTCATTTATTTTGCTGCTGTGTGCCCAGTTCATTAAGAAATTAATTCAAGAGAGACACATTAGCTTTTTATTCTTAGAACTCTATATTCATGAAAATATTTTGATGCATTTTTAGTTTTTCTTCCATGATATCAAAACAATATTAAAGCCAGTGACTAATCTATTATTTTAAGATAGATCAAGAACAGTTTATTCACTTGAGCTATGATTAAATCAGTGCATAGAAATCACTGCAGTGTACTCTCCTTAAAGAATAGAGAAAAACATGACATAAAATGCCTTTGCAGGACAGCTTGCTCATGGAAAATAAGCTCTGCTAAGAGATGCTGAAGACGTCATTTCATATTGATCAGTCAGTGGGTGTATGGCAGGGACAGTTATGATATTGAACAATGACATGAATATATAATGGCTGGGCATGCTGTTGATGTCATCACAGAAACAGAATTTACTTCATGGACAAGCAAATCTCCAGAATGCCCATAGTGACAGGAATTATTTCAGTTTAGATCATCATTTCATTAGAGGCTATTTTATATTTTGCATGACAACATTCCAAACAAATCCATGCAAAATAATTAGACTCATTATAAGGAAATAAATTATGGATTTCTGTGGAGTTTTTTCACCCTAAACATAAAATAAGTATAAAATGCCCACTGTATCATATGCAATGAATATATATATATATATATATATATACATATATATATATATATATATATATATATATATATATATATATATATATTGGGGACTGGAGGTTTTACTTGAGGTAAGAAATTATTACAGTTGTGTGATGCAGACATACTTGTTTTAACAAAGTTAAATTGTCTGTTAGCTATTGACTATTAAGAAATGAGTGTGTGTATGCTGAAGCAAGGGAGTCTCAGTGAATGTATATTATGATAAACATTTTTTTTTCTATTGTACAGTAATGCTACCTCTAAAATAAACCATTTTAAACAAAAAGTAAAATATTAATATGTTTATAACTTTCAGGATAAGTCATTTGTAATGGAATGAGAAATTAGAATATTCTTGTATTCCTTCCATATTTTTCAAATGTTTTGAAACAGACATTACATACATAACCTTAAATGGGCTCATTACCTATTCAGTTACTAAGGTAGTCAACTGATCACATGACTAATATATTACTCTTTTGGCTATATTGTTTGCTATAGTGTCCCCATTTCAAGAAACATGGATTAAAGAACAAATCACACCCAATATTTTACAGTTGTCACCATTATCATCAGTGTCCTTTTCCCATTTTTACATGGGGGTTGGGTATCACATCAACATTAACCATTGTCACCAAAGCATCCAGAGCAATTGTTAACACTGCCATGTGACTAGTCTAAATTGGCAAATGCAGAAAATGCAGAAATACAACTACAATCCAATCATAAAACATTAAACAAAAAGAATAAAGGCAACAAATTAAGGCAAGTGAATGCACACAGAAAGAGAAACAATTATTATTTAGTGGAAAAATTATTTGGAATAAAATAATTGCAATACATTCTACTTACAGATTAGCTTTCTGGAATTCTGCAGCACACCTACACATTGAATACTAAGCATGACTTTCCAGTACAGTATGTTACATTTAGATACACCATATCATTCACAATTTGGTGTAAATGAATCCATGCAAGTGATATCAAAAGACAGCTGTGGTGGCCCACCTAAAAAAGTATTTAAATGTTATTAACCATAATAAGGACTAAAGCACTAAATTCTCCAATTTATCCAGTGTAGTGCTATAATATTCTTGCAGAAAAAAAATAGAAGACTGCATAGGAAATAATCTCACAGCTCTATTCAGAAAAGAAGTAGTTGAACTGAAGTCTCTAGATACAGTATAGGTTAAATTTCTCAGGGACTTTTGAAAAAGTGTATAGCTAAGTGGGAGACTCTTACAGAAGCAGCAATGGTGATGGCAGCATACTGTGAGAGTCACGACACCAAACAGACTGGCAATTTTACTAAAATTAAAAGAAATATTGAGTCATGCTATATTTGTGAGTAACATTTTACTGAAGCTGTAGATTGCAGCAGCATCCAGAAAATCAAGAATATAGTCCAAGATGCAATATGCCTGACTCTGGAAAGTTGCTGATGCACCTTGTACCCCAAAGAGCATATTGGTGAAGTTGTAAGCCAAAAGAAGTCATACAAGTTGGCCTCACCCTCATAGCAGGTGGCATGGGTACCTGCCTGTAACCCTTGCTCAACTCAATAGTAGTTAGACACCTATAGCCATCTAACTGTTCTAAGAGTACATCTGTCCAGGGGATGAGGTAATTATCTGACTCTGTGTGATTAGTTTCCTACAGTCTATAGAGAATGTAATGCTGCCATCTTTCTTTGACAACATCTCTGGTGAGGCCCTGGGACTGCTTCACTCGTGGAGTACCCAGTCTTGTATATCTTGAAGTTCCTCTCTCAGAGTTTGCTTAACACTCTCAGGCACCCTATAGGTAACTTGTTGGATCATCTACTGGGTATGGGTGTCAACATGGTGTTCTTCCAGTTGGCTACACCCAGGCATCTGGTAAACATATCCCCATATTCATATTATAATGTCTGGATCTTCTGAATCTGGGTATGGCAAATCTTCTGTGAGAGAGCAACCTCATTCTCTTAGGTGTCAGATTAAGTTTCTCTGAGAATGTCTGCCACAAGTTCCATTTTAAATTCCTCCTGTAATTCACTGTGGATACAGAGAACCAGTATCCTTCTATTATGGAAGGGCTTCATCATCGATTTCATGTTAGAGTATGTGCCTCTGCCTGGAAACTCATCCATGTAGTTAACATCACTTACCTTTCTTACAATAGTAGCAAAGCCATAACATGTTTCCTGCAGTTTATTGTATCAAACAGGAATAAGAAGCATCACTTCCTTCTTGGAAAATATTTTCTGGTCCTGTATGTTCAAGCATTCCAGATCTTTAGCTGGTGTTGTACATGATCACAGATGCAAGTCAGCAGAGTTTCACATTTATATATGGATGAGTTTGTTTGCTTGCTCTGGACTGACTACCTCCTTAAAGAATATTTTTATTACATTTCTATGGTCTTCAGCTCCCTGACCTAGGAGTAGTCACAGATCTTCTAATCAAGTAATGAACAATTAAAGTTCTTGATTCAGAAATCTGCTTTGCATGTTACAGTCTATGTATAATTATTGCATTTTGCAGCAGAAGGCAGTTACAATCTTCACTTACAAGTTTTGTATACTTTTTAGACATTGCATAAAATGACTAATTCACACATCTTCTCATGCCACTAGAAAAGAGACATTGAAGATATATATTGCATAGGAAAAGGTCATATGTTCACACAACTTTTCAGGTCACTGAAAAACATATATTGCAGATATATATCACATAGCAATAAGTCACAAATGTTTACATATATTTCAAATGCCACAAACAGCATACATGCCACATTGAGTGCCATTTTCAAAGACTTAAATGCACCTCACAGATATATTACATTATACTACATTTTGACTCAGAAAATAGCTATGCAATTATTTTCAAATGGTAGACAAAACTGTTTCTTTTTTCAAGCAAAAGTGCCATTGATGTATTGCAACTTAAATGTTGCTTCACCCAGTTCAACCTGATACCTCGCTTTGCAGGCAACTAGTGATGGTAAGCTGAACAAATCGCCATTGCTTTGGAGATATCAGAAAGCTAAGAATCCTGCATATAAAAAGTCTGTCTGCCATTTAGCATGAGAAGTATCCTAAACAATGCTGATAGGAGGATGTGTCTTCAATATAACATACTGATAATATTTCTGGAAAACTAGTAGAACTATGGCTACATGCAGGAGAATGAGAAATGTAGCAGTTTGAAGAAGGATCAGTAGAGGATTGTAAAAGCATTACAGCAGACTAAGTTTATTAGAAATCCACTCTGTGACACATTCAACCTATTTGGCTTCTCGGGCTGAAGATTTTTTTTTTGCACCCTCACAAGAGCAAGCCAGATGTCTGCTCTACCTTCACCCAGTCAGCCCTTGGTCAAGGGAGCCAGAGATTCCTGGAGAGGTAAGAGTCTTTTAAGTCCATTCATTTCTTCCTGGGAATGCCTCATGCACTCATCTGCTTGTAACAAGAGTCATGTCACTGGAGGCAGGCCAAGCATGCTGATCTTAGAGGGTAACCTATTCTCTCCCAGGCAGAGCCCCCCTTACCCCTGTGGTGGTTCTTCTGATATCTGCTATAGCTACCCTCTGACAGTTTCCTTCAGCTCCCAATACACTTCCACATGGCACCCTGAACTCAGTAAAGGCATAAATATTAAAAACTGAATAAACACAGATACAATTATTAATGCTCCATTTCTCAAATGTAACAAAAAATTAATTAAACACAAAAAATGCATTGTCATGACATGCTGTTATTTAAGCTGAGACGTAGCTTTCACACGTGTTTCTTATCTAGCATTTTATTACTACATTGGTGACCGAATAGTCAAATGTTGCCTTTCCTAAGGTCATTAGTTTATGCAATACTGTTCCTATATCTACATGCATAAAATCTACCAAATGATATCTGTAATTGTGAAACATGGAAAGTATTCTTATTTCCTATTTTTGAACTTAGTATTCACTACTAGGTGTATCTGACAATGAACAACTAAATGAATCATGTTGTCTGCCATGTCTTCCTGCAAATACTTTGGTCTTAGTTTAAGGACATGCAAAATCTGCCTGTCTGAAAACTTCCATGCAATGGCAAAATGGTAATGCATAAGCAGCATGTAAGTCAGTCCAGCTCTTAATATTTGTATCAATGAACTGAAACGGCAAAGGCACTGTTTCCACAGTGAAATAAATAAAACACAAAGTAAAAGTCTTGTGGTCACTATATACTTATAGAATGTAACAAATATTTCCAGAAATGCCAGGTTAGTAAAGTAGCAGAAAGCTTTGCATATGAGTTATAATGCACTGTTCAGTGCCAAATTTACAAGTGGCATGTTTAATATCACATATGCATTAATGTGTAAAAGAAATCACTGTAGAAATAGTTAGGTCTTCAATTCCTAGTTTAAACAATGAAAAATGCATAACAACTACGTGTGACTATATGTGTGTCTTTGTTGTCTCTCTTTTTTTCTCTGCTGACATCTTGTCTGTGCAAACTGATATTTTAACAGGGAAATCCTGCCTTTTCTAAGGCTGCTTGTTTTTACTGCAAGCTATTATGTAAAATAAGAAGAATTATATATGTTTCCCTTGTACATGTTACCTATATTTGACTATTATTTTTCACTGTCATGCATCAGGGAATTAATAAATGAAAGGTATAGCACACTTTTTCTACAAATACTCTGCCCTCTGTTTAGGAACAAAACAAGTCTGTCTTGCTAAAGTAAATATTTTAATACTTTAAAAAATGACTCTCATGATGACTTTTTCAAACACCCATAAAAAAACCTAAATGAAAATCGGTTACATTTTAAATGATACTTACTACTGCATTGCTAAGAAAAAAAAGTAGAGGTTGGAGTAGGCAGAAAATTTGTGATTTCAGTCTAATACAAAAGACCTGAGAAAACACTGAAACAATTATGTCACTACCACTTTGACCTTGTATTTTAATATGTTTAACACATCAAACTTTTGCAAAGCTAAGCTGATATAAAAGAAGACGAGACAAAAATCAACAAAGAAGCTAATTTACTTAAAAATATACTACTGCACAGTCTACAGTAATATAATGAAAAAAGAGCTATACAGCTTAAGTAAGAGAAGAAAATAAAACTAGACACATCAGCTGAAGCAGTGGATTTAGTTTTATACTGCCACTTGCCCTACTCTTTGTAGCAGAGAGAATGGTTTGCAACACAATGGACTTGCTTCCACAAGCTGAATAAAGAAACATCTGCAGTACGTTGACTTGGGACTTGGTTCTATACTACCATACATACCATAAAATGCTGAGGCTAGTGTAGATACAGTTTATACTGCCACAGAATACTCTGATTTGCATGGCTGAATGGATGCTATAATGCAGTCAGCACCAACACAGTGGTGGCAGACAAAGCTATAATAACGAAAAAAGCTATGAGTAAATCCTGATGAGAAAAAAAGATGAAGTGTTCTCTTATTTAGCAAAACATAACAAGGTGGGATGGGCCAGATGAAAAAAATAAAAAAAAAATAAAGGTTTGTATTTAAAGGCAAATTGCTCCTTAGTATATACAACATCTTCTTCTGATTTCAGCTTTTCCCAGTTAGGGGTTGCCACAGCGGATCATCTTGTCCGCTCATGATTGTCAGTGGAATTTTTATGGTGTTGACTTGCCAGCCTGGCACCCAGCCTTCCACAGAAGGCACACATTCATGCCTAGGGCCAGTTTAGAGTTTCCAATCCACCTACAGCATGTCTTTGGGATGTGGGAGGAAACTGGAGCACCCGGAGGAAACCAACACGACCACAGGGAGGACATGCAGACTCCGCACAAAAGGCAACTCAGCCAAGGATTGAACTGGAGAACCTCTTGCTGTGAGGTGGCAATGCTAATCGCTGCACCACTGCAGTCACCCACTCCTTAGTATATACAACATATTATGTGAAAACCTTTGATTTGATTTCATATATACTCAGATATTGAGGACAATTGCACTTATGCACAGGCATGCTTGAATGAGTTAAGACAAGCGGAGGACAGTGTAGCTTTTATTATTAATATTTAAAAAAATAAAGGATTTAATATATTCTATATCACTTTAACCTTATGTGGACACCCTATTGTTTGCTTTAAAGAATAGAAAGGGGCGATAGGAAAGAATGAAAAAGAGAAGACATAAAGAGGGGAACATGGAAGGAAAACCTCAAGATTGTGCTGGACATCAAGGGAGAGGAGAGATATTATGTTTCGTTTGGGGATAAACCCCAATTTTTTTATTTATTTATTTTTTTTATAAAGATAGTTTGGTTGGGAAATTGATAAGAGAGTGTAGGATAGAGGATAAGGGAAAGAGGGTGATGAAGAGTAGACCAGCCTAACAAGAAACCCTAGTCCACAGCACCTCAAATATTTCCACTGTCTGATGTCACAGTATATGACCCTGATGTTGAGGGGGCAGGAGCCTGTGGTGGCAGGGTAGTTGGCATCAAGCAGTGCAGTGAGTCTTCAACCAGCCAAAGATATACTTGGACTGCATGAAGGCATCTGTCCTCTACCTGCTCCCCACATCCTCAACCAATTCATAAAGCCACTGTCAGTGAGGCTTGCCAGGCTGAATTGTGCCACGGTGCCTCCACGATCAGTGCCACTGCCACACCCCTGTGTTGATATCCCTGAATGGGCAGAGGGTGAAAATTCCAGGACATGGGAAGCACATGGCTGGGCTGCTCCTACGGATTCTAGACCTGTAGAAAATTAACAGAAATAGGAGAGAAAGAATATAAAGAAAAACAAAGGGATGCATAATTAAAATAAGAAAAAGAAAGAAAAAAGGGGTGAGACAAAGAATAAATTCAGGCAATGATTTCACACATAATGTTATTCATCATTCCAATCTTCATTAGCACTTAATTTTTATTTTTATTACATCTTTATTCACATGAAGTAAAATTTCTTGAAAATGTTTTTAGATACATGGGAACAATCATTATATTACTATCAAGTGGTGGTGTTTTTTTACATTTGCAGTCTACACATACTAACGAGATATAATGGCTTAAAATAACAAATAGTAATATATCTGAAATTTCTGCCTGATATTTATTTATTTTATTTAATTTACATTTGTTGACCGGGTTGGTCCAGCTGAGCTAAGTAGCCCTTTTTCAGCGGAGGCCCGGGGGAAAAAGCTCCAACAGTTTATACTTAATTAAGTATCTGCAACAATCTTTTAGGCAGAAAAGAATAAGAATAGGTTGTAATGTATACAATAACAAACTGATTAATACATCAATAAGATCTAGATTTGGCTGAAGTACTGTACTGAACGTACTTAGTCTTTTGATTATATTTCTGAATAAATACTCTTGCAGTTATTGTAATGAAATCAGTTAAAGACAGAAAACAACATTTATTACTTAATTTTTAATTGAAATAAGTTTTTTTATTCATACTTATGAGCACCCTCAGTCAAACTTGCCAATTTCCTGTTTTGTTGAGCTGATTTGTACTGTATCTCCTCATCAGCTACATGGAGAGCACATAATAGCATGGTTGTTTACTAGTCTCAGACTTTTTTTCTTCAATATTTTTGGCCTGATTACTAGTACTACCCTGCAAGGCACTAAAGTTATTGTTGCATTTGTCTGATATATGTGCTTATTTACTTAAACATTTCTTTTTATTTATAAAGTATGCTTTCATTTAATAAACATGGAAACAGTAAAGCACAGATTGTCCTACAGACATTACACCTAATCTGTCTGTGCTGATATTTCTTTTAATGCAAGATGAAACAGTTGGAGTGTGACTTCTTTCAAATTGAGAGCACTACAGATGCGATGTTTGCTCTAAGAGTGTTGACAGAGAAGTACAGAGAAGGTCAGAAGGAGTTGCATTGTGTTTTTGGAGACTTAGAGAAAGCATATGACAGGGTGCCTAGAAGTATATAAGAGTGGTACAGAATATGTACGAGGGTAGTGTGACAGCAGTGAGGTCTGCGGTGAGAGTGACAGATGCATTTAAGGTGGAGGTGGGATTACATCAAGGATCAACTCTGAGCCCTTTCTTATTTGCAATTCTGATGGACAGGTTGACAGACAAAATCAGACAGGAGTCCCCGTGGACTATGATGTTTGTAGATGACATTGTGATCTGTAGTGAGAGTAGGGAACAGGTGGAGGAGACCCTGGAGAGATGGAGATATGCTCTAGAGAGAAGAGGAATGAAGGTCAGCAGGACTAAGACAAAATATATATGTTTGTGAATGAGAGGGAGGATAGGGGATAGAGGAATGGTGAGGATGCAAGGAGTAGAGGTGGTGAAGGTGGATAAGTTTAAATACTTGGAATTAATAGTTCAGAGTAACGGTGAATGCGGAAGAGAGGTGAAGAAGAGAGTACAGGCAGGATGGAGTGGGTGGAGAAGAGTGTCAGGAGTGATTTGTGACAGACGAGTACCAGTAAGAGTGAAAGGGAAGGTCTACAAGAGGGTAGTGAGATCAGCTATGTTATATGGGTTGGAGACAGTGGCATTAACAAAAAGACAGGAGTTAGAGCTGGATGTGGCAGAGTTAAAGATGTTAAAATTTGCACTGGGTGTAACAAGGGTGGACAGGATTAGGAATAAGTATATTAGAGGGTCAGCCCAGGTTGGAAGGTTTGGAGACAAAGCCAGAGTGGCAAGATTACATTGGTTTGGACATGTGCTGAGGCGGGATGCTGAGTATATTGGGAAAAAGATGCTAAGTATGAAGCTACCAGGTAACAGGAAAAGAGGAAGGCCTAAGATAAGGTTTATGGATGTGGTGAGAGAGGACATGCAGGTGGTTGGTGTGACAGAGTAAGATGCTGAGGACAGGAAGAAATGGAAACAGATGATCCGCTGTGGCAACCACTAACGGAACCGCCGAAAGAAGATGACGATGACACTTTTTTATGCCTGCATAGCTTGTCTGTTTGGAAGAAGGCTGTTGCCTGGAATCTTACCATACACTTTCATTGTAGGTTCTACTTTTTGCTATGTTGCTCTTTTAAGTACTATCCTGTGAATTTTCTTTAGGCAACACAATTTTACCTTGCTTTCAAATGAAGAAGCTGTAGACACATAAAAATGTAATAACTGAAAGGATGTTTTGACATCTTTCAAGATCACCATTCATTAAGATAACCTTCAGGATTCAACAATGCCTACAATAAGTGTACACTAGGTGTACACCTTTCTGAGTGAACAGGTAACATAGGCATAACTCACACCTTCTTCCTCCTAATTTTAGTTTTGCTACTGATTTTCTTCCATCTTTAGATACTGACAGGGATTCATAAAGGTTACCACAAAGTGTAGACTACATGTACACCAACTGTAATCTTTCAGAGTGACTAAAAAGCACAAAGAATGTGGGAGGGATGTTCTTCAATACATATCATGCACACTTAGTATGCACTTAGTGTAGGCTTTAATGAATTTTGCCCAACATATTTGCTGTTACAGATGGATGCAGTACAAAATAGTTCATGGTAATGTATGCTTTGATAGCTTGCTGATTAATAAGTATACAATAGCATATATGGAGATTGTGTACAAATGCATACAGAAGAAGTACAACTGGTCTTATTTCATTAAAATATGCATCACTCTTTCACTCAATACTTTAACCATCACCACCCTCCCACAACCTCCACTCTGGCTAGGGTGTGATACCTGACTGAGTTCACCCATCTTGTACATGCAGTTAATATTGTAAAGGAAATGAGTGTGTTATACAATTATCGTATTAATAAACATTTTTCTGGCCTACACAAACAAACTCCTTTTAAAAACAATTGTCTGGGTGTAGTTCAACTAATAAGTAAGCTATTACCTACTGCACATAAAATTATGTGTCAATGCAAATATGTTTTTAATCATGTTGATGTACATTACATTTTATACAGATATATATGCATTTCTTTACTCATACAGATTTGCATTTTTATACAAAAGTATGTCAGTACTTAAACATTCCATGTTTGTGCACAGATACATTTCAGTCTAGAGATATGTTTATGCCTAGTCCTTTGGATTGCATACAGATGCATACTTGCACCCACACATATATTTCTTCTTGCATTTACCTGTATTATGCAATATTTATCTCATATGTGTATTAAATCTGTCTTTGTTTTGAGTTAAAAAAAAAAGAAATACTTACTATAAAACTCTGACTTTCACATTCTGACCTGGTTTACCTACTCAGCCAGCTGGTTAGACCTATGTTTCTGTAAGTCTTCATACCTGTATAGCACTGGAAGGCCAGAATGTCATCCTTGTCAGGGAATACAGGTGCTCACCAAACTCTTGACAGATTCAGTTTTCTTCCAGTCTGGCCCTCATATACAGGATTTGATCTTATCCAGGTACAAATCACTCACTAGGTAGAGCACAATTTTGGTTTCCTTGTCAGACCAGCTAGAAGCTCAATCTCATGGCTTTACAGGTGTGGGCATCATTAGAAATGCCAGTACCAGAATGAAGAATTTAAGAGGAGAGCTTTGCTTCACAGCTTTAGAACCACTTCCTCTGGGGTGTGACATCACCTTAACCAAACTCAGTTAACAAGCAGGGGCATTAGACCCTGTACTCTTATTATTGGCAAGTTTAGTTTTAGCAAAAACTACTTTGTCACCTTCATGCTTTTTAAGGAATACATTCGCATTTCATTTATATGATGGATAAAATTAGTTAATGAAATCATAAATGTTTATGTTACTTTCACCTGTTACTGCTTCTGTGCCTTGCTGTTGCTACCTTTTTGGAGTATTATACCTGAATGTCAGGAAGAAATAATTTCATTATGCATTCCTTCTGCAGAGTTGGCATATTTAGTTAGGGGAAGTGTAGGGAGTGTGAGGGGCATAGGCCCCAGTCTTGGCAAGTTTCAATTTTTTTTTTTTTTTTTTGCGGTCGTTCGGTTGGCCAGCCACTTGTTTGCCCTACTTAAAATTTGATATTTGATGACGAGCGGTTTCGTTAAATGGGTGCTCAATGAATGGCCATTCGCTGAATAGCCATTCGGCGAAATATCATTGATCCGATAAGGTTATGCTGGATGGGCATGGATTATGTTTCAGGGTTGTGCAAACTGACATGTTTGCAGCTCAATTTTTCCTTTTTTAAACATGGTGGCCTTAGAGAATAACTGAGGTTGTCCATGTTTTCTTAAAGGCTTCTGGGTATTGCTGGGGACTGCTGTGGACATTGCTGCTATCTGCAGTGTGTTCATGACTACACAAGGCTTGGCTACACAGATAAGTAGCCTAACATGTTTATGTATTAGCGAGATTCATAGAGATAAATGTAAAAGGACCTATTCTACATACAAAACATGCAAATGACTCTGAACTTATGTCCAGTTATTGGACTTAGGTGGCAAATGGTTTATGAAACCACAGACTTTGTAATGTAAGCAATAAATATTAAAATTATCCAAATTAATATCAAACACTTCATAATCATATCAGGTGACCAGGTTTACTTGAAGAAATGTAGGCTTCAATGATATGATTGTCAGATTTGGATGATTTATATTACTACAAAAACTGTCCTTTATAAACTGAAATTCATTACAACAGTATTGGAAATGTATAATGAGGCACTCATAATGGCAATTGGAAGGATATGTTTGAATTTAATTTTGGTGGCCTTTAGTGACTGTGCACACAGGGTAGAGTCAAATACTTTGCAGTGATTTCATTGCGAAGTGTTGAATTGAGAAGGATGTTTTGTTGGCACAAGATTCATGGTGCTTTACTGGGGATTTCTAATTGTCAGCCCTGAATGAGAAATGACACTATGACTACAGGAAAGTGTTATGGGGAAGGATGCAGATCTTTTAGCAAAGTGTCTGCCTTACTAGTGTGAATGTGTTCATGATGATGCAAAGATTAGTACAACACAAATTTAGTCTTCTGGATTGGGAGTCTGCATTTGTATGCAAATATGGGTCATGCATCACCTAACCTGTTGTCTTGCACTCAAAGCATGCTTTGAATGCCATGTTGTTTGAATGGTGATTAAATTAAAAGTTTTAGTGTATGACTTTAGCATGTTATTTTAGTTGCAGTAATGATGCAAAACTAGGGATCTAGACAGATAAAGAATAATTTTACTTATTGGGAGAACTGCATCCTCACTACAGCCCTTAGGGCATACTACATATGCCTTTCAGGAAAAAGGGAATTCAAACAAGCTGAGAGGGGAAAAGCCTGGAATTAAGTGGTTCTGGATATAAGTGATGCGTTGGAAGGAACTGCACATTAACACAGTGCAAGAAGAGGGCAAATGACATGATAGAATGTGCCAGAACCAAGTCCAGACAGAATGCAGTTGCCTGTAATAGTTCTGGGGAACATCTTACAGTTATTCCTTTAATACTCAATGAGCAATACCTTCTCTCCATTCATGGGGATGATTGTGACACAGAAGATGATGGAACTGGAATCAATAGAGGAGGTATGTACACTATTACAAATGTCTGCATCAGCAACACATCTGCTCAGGAAGGTTGGTTTAAAAGCAGTAGCATATATTTATATACAGAACTGAATTCTAAAATTAAATTAAATGATTATATGTAACATGTGACAGTTAATACTGACGGGTGAGCTGTCTACGTCTGCACATAATGACAATAAAAGCAGTGTGCATGGTAAGTTTTCTCCACACCTCCTTACTCAGAATGCAGTAGTGTATGCTATTTTTTATTACTAATGTATTCAGTTCATTTTTACAGGATAGCAGCAAAATCAAACAGTTCCAGTATACCAATAAATTTGGAGGATATCAGTGGCAGAATGGCTGTTGCTGCTGCTGCTGATGATGATGATATAGTTCTATTTATGAGCGGCATGCTGTCCCCAAGATTTATGTTAGGATCTGACATCTCAGAACATGTTAGTAATCCTGCAGAAAGTGATAGCACATCACAAAATCAAGCAGATGCTGACATAACACTCCAACTTGTACAGGCAGGAAACCCATACACCTCTACATAATTATCTCCAAACCCAAAGGAACATTTTACAGATGGCAGAAATTCAGAAGTAATAGTGTCAACATTGACACCTTTACAAAAGGGTGCCAAGTGCAGAAATATGTCCCAGCTGCTCCAGGTAACACGTAAAGCATTGGCACCCCACAGCTAATGTCCGATAATATTGTTAAGGCTCAGTGCCCTGACACAGAGAAATGGTCAGAGTCTGCCAGGGTTTACATGGAAATGATAGACACTAGAGATAATGCCATGATCACACTGATGTATAGTATGGTAGCACGTAAAGCATCCATGGTTGCCTCCATTCACACACTAGTTAGGAGTTAACAGACTCAAGTAGTAGTCAGTCTTGGAATTGGAAGAGGATGGTTTACTGTCCAGACATGTGTTGGCAGATCACATGGGGCTACAAGTGCTTCTCAAGAAAGTAGTGGAACCAAGCACAACAAAGTCATGGAGGACACATCAGTGTTCATCACCACCTAGCAGAACCTCTCATTCAAGGTTCCATTCCCACAGCATTGTCAGATCAGTCTCTATAGTATCATCTGCATCAAGCAGGTTATAGCATCAGACCAAATCACCATCCAGCTCCCGCCATGCCTCAGAACTGTACAGATTTTCACAGAATGTCCAGAGTAGATTTTTGCATCATATTTTTGGTCTGTTCCTCATACATTTGTGGGTTTCCTTTAAATGATTGAAAATTGAAGTCACTAAATAATACTAAATAAAGACAAGCATTTGAGTTTCAGACTTTATATCCTTTAGAAAATATGTACTAATGCAAAACCATTTATTCTAGCAACTTTCTAGGTTTATAGGAACAATATTTAAATTCTGTCCCTATTTTTGGGCCTTTGTCCCCCCATTCTTTCTGGCTTTGCCAAGATTACTTGCACTAAGAGATTGAGAGGTATGGTGATGGCCCCTCTTCACAATCACTTGCAGCATCACCTAACCTATGTTTAGGAAATGTATATGACACATTTGACCTTGACCTATTGCGATTCAACTGTCACATTTCTATTACTTACAATCTGACTTTCCCACATAGATATCAATGTTTAACTCAAACAGAAATATGTTATAGAATAAAGAAAACAAATTGTGAGTGTACTCTGTAACCCAGTCCTGAAACAATTTTACCATGAATAACTACTTAGATAAAATAAAAAAATATATATGTTTATATTACCAACAAGATGACCACTGGGCATCTTACCATGCAGGAAGAAATGATGGAGTGAGCTAGTGTGACAGATCTGGGAATTGTGTGTGCTGCCAAGATGCTCAGCAGAGACATTGGTGATGCACTCCCACACACTACCTGACAACTGATAGAATGGTAGCCCTTTCTACTGTGGTAACATTCAGCACATGGATCAGATGGGGCCCTAATTGCAACATCAGGAAATAAATGTACTGATCCACACATGCCAAGAGTACATCCAGGAACTGCTGAAGTATCCTCAAGGAAGAAGCCTGTGTGATACCCAGTGTGTCCCCAGTCTGTCTCTGGAAGGTCCCTGTGACAACTGTAGTGAGGGCTATTTATCCATATGAACAGAAAGGCAGGATAACCATCCCACCAGTACCCCTGTGAGGGACATACATACTCACTAAGACCCTTACAATATCCCTGTCCATCTAAATCTTTCAATAATCTTCTGATTATCAAAATTATAGTGAGTTACTCTATGTCTATATCTCTGCTTTCATGGCCAGTGAGTGCCACTGGGCACTTCACATCAGGAAACAATGCTAGCAGCAAGAGGCAGCATCAGCACTGGTTGCAAAGGATATAGAAAAGGTGTGATTCTGCCTTTTATAACAAATCTGCAGACATTGGGAGAATGACTCATTGGCATACTCTGTTTTAGATCAATTCTCATTTGCATCTCATTATAATCTAATTGTTTAAAGTTATTCATGGCCATCACGCATTAAAGTAAATGGCCTCTACAAATCAAGTCTCTGCTGCTGAAATGCACTGATGCCCTTTACACATTCGCAAATTGACTATTTCTACTACCCATAGTCTCTTGCCAAAGAGTTCTTTTGTTGATATTCTTAAGCAACTGATACTAATTTCAGTTTACTTTCATCTTTTCCATTTAGAATCATCAACATAACTCTTCAATGCCAACAGTAGTACATTCCCCAACCCCCACTGCTCAAGAATACCTGGTATATGCTGGTGCCTATACAATGAGCACTTACATCATAACCATGTTAACCTGCATTGAAAGTAATAATTACCTTCTGAATGCTGCTATTAAATTATTATATCAATGAACTTTAAAGCTAATAGCCAACAATTTTAACTCTCAGCTATTATACAGGTAACTTGTAATCATACTTCATGAAACATCATTAACTAATTCACAGTAGAAACATTTATTTTATTAATTTTATTTTATTTCATCATCAAATTAAAATAAGTTAACATAAGTAAACTACAGCTTTTGCTAATCCAGACCTCTCCTTCATTTCTATTGAAAAGCATGAAGCTGTATACAATTAGGAAAGTACTGTGAATGTACTGTGATAAATATGCCCCTACAATCCAATACTGACCATCCCCTTTATGTAATAAATAATTGTATTTATTCCCTGAACCAATACAGACATCTATTTGCATACCAGTTCCTAGATATTTTCTCTTACATATGGTCATCTGTACGATATAGCTCATCCATCATGGAGGGTATTTATTACCTCATTTTTTTCCATCTCTATACTGTTGTGATTGCTTTCTTTTCAGTTGTCATAAAACCATTTAGAAGGACCCTTACTAAGTGCCACCTTTGTACTTAGTGTGTCTTGCAAAAGATTTTCTATTAAAATGCATCTGATCAACAACAAGAAAAAAAAATCTGTTGCCTTCTTCCATGATCCATATCCAGTACAGCAAATTTATTCCTGGGATTACTGTATTCAACAAATGTGCAGTATAGTAATATTTATGCAAATACTTCCATGAGAAAGTTTTAAGCCTCCTGAAATGTTTTGTATAGCTTGGTAAGTGACATATCCAAATGAGGTTAAATTAATGTCAATGTCCAGCAAGTTTTCCCATTACTGCAGGAATGTCTTATAATCATCAGTTTTAAGATCTTTTTAAGTATTGTTCACCCTACTCACCAACCTGTTAACAAAAGGAACTTTACTTCTAGGTTATTAGATAAAAACTATCAATTTCAGTGGTCAAAGTTTCATCAAATTCTCCATCCAGGTATTTCTGGTATGGCAAGGGATGATTAGAGCATGTTTAAGTGGTCCTTCCTGTTTCACTTGAATCTGATTGTTTAAATAAATGAAAAGAGACTCAATCACATTAACAAGGGAACTGTTATTGTTCCAAGAGTTAAGGAAGTTTGATGTCCAGAAAAAAAGGTCCATGACAAAATTACTACCCAGCCCAGAGCAAGATAACTTGAAAAGCAGAGTGATGGTGGAGCATGTGGACTTTAGTTGAACTCCAGTGGAAGAAATAAGGGAAGTTACAATCAAGGATGTTTTTCTTGAAATAAAAAAAATGAATAATTGGTTAGAAACATGCATTGCCAACAATGATCAAACACTTAATGACGTCATGGAAGCTGTGAATGAACAGTCTGATGCCATTCAACAGATATAACAAGAGAATGAGCCTTTGAAAGTGAAAGTGGTTACTACCAATACCAAAATGGATTATCTTAAAGCAGCATTGACTGACCAGGAAGATAAGGCAAGATGCAAAATTTTGAGTTTGAATGGTGCTCTTGAGACTGTGGAGGGGAAGGACTGTTGTGGATTTATGCAGCAGAAGCTTCACCAGTGGACAGTAGTACCAAAGAAAGAGATATTGATCAAATGGGTGCATCAAATGGCTTGGACACTGAGTGGAAGATGTCAGTGATTTCCCCATCTGATAATAGTGCATTTTGTGTCCATTTTGATGAAGGAGAAAATCTTATCAGTGGATTGGAAGACAAGCACTAACTTGCTGTACAATAATACAAGAGTATTTGTGGAACAAGGTTAGTCATCAGCCACAATTCGGAAGATATCTGCTTTTATTCAGGCACAGACAATGTAAACTTAAAGGACTACATTTTAAAAGTACTGAAGTTTAAACTATTGTAGCCTGTGCAGCTGAAGGTGTTTTCCCTGGAAAGTGCAAAGATTTTTATGTAGTCTAATGATGCAGTATGGGCAATTGAGTGCTAGAGATCCATAGATCAACAAAGGTGAGAAAAGTCAGTACCAGAAGAGGCACCTAGCCATCAGGGGTGTAGTCAGTGAATTCTATTTTGCACTCACAAATGGTTATTGCTGCTCCCAACCCACCTGTCATTAAAAAATATGATCATATCACTCAAGCTGTTGACCCCCCCCCCCCCAACACTTAATGTTTGCAATATTTCAGTTGGTCAGTCAAAATCTATTATAGCTATTGTTTTTAGATTTGAAATTCTCTCTGTAAGCAAGCTGTATACATGTTATTAGAGGCATTAATTGAGATTGTTATGGCTTCATAAAGTCCCAATGTTTCTAACTGGTGCTCAGAAATAAAGCACTCTGTAGAGTACAAAGAATGCGCCTGGCTACACCCTTGCTGGAGATGAACATCAAGGTCTGAGATCGGCAGAGCATAATGAAACTGCCTACTTTCCATTATTTAAAAAATACAAAACTCTCTGATATCA
The DNA here is from genome assembly GCF_019279795.1 of Protopterus annectens. Taxonomy (NCBI): domain Eukaryota; kingdom Metazoa; phylum Chordata; order Ceratodontiformes; family Protopteridae; genus Protopterus; species Protopterus annectens. Next base: position 1,565,397,661 of record NC_056739.1, read on the forward strand.
TGTGGACATATTACAAACTCTCTGGACAGTATGAGACAAGGTAAGGAATGTAATGCTCTGAGATTTCTTGTGCTATTGTACTGTGTACACTTGATTTGGTGTGTGTTACAGACTCTGGAGAATGCATAGACCATAGCTCTCAACAAATCAGGGATGAATGTCAACAGAATCAGGGACAAATCCAGAAAAAATGAGGACACTTAAAATATTAGTACTATTAACTTGGGGCATTGACAGAATAAGAGAATATGGATTAATACAGATTTTCTGAAGTTAAAGGTATCTATAACTCTTATTATCATTGTTTATTAAGTGCAATTCACCACATTTCCTCCAAATGTCACCAGCTTTAGGAGGGATTAGAAAGGACAGAGCTAAAATTTAAGTCAAACTCAAGGCCATTTGAGAAATATGTCATGGACACTGGTGGATAAATGAGTGTACTGTACAAAAAGGAGGGAATTCAAAGAAAATTGTGGAGATAACTTCAAGTGGGCTAATGTTTTATACTGTTACGATGAATGGACTATATTTTTGCTATATCAGCAGTGATGGATAGACTCATTTGATCTATAATGTTGGAAGAATGGTCAAAGAGGAAGTGCTTGCTGGAAATATTGGTACGAACCAAAGAATAACTGGAATTTTCAAGTTCATTTTTTTGATCATTTATATTTTTTTCTCTTTTGTGAAAAAATATTTTTCTTTGATCTTATTTTTCAGAGTTATTTTTTTGAACCTGTAATAAGTTTTGCAATGTTTCACTGTATTTTAGACTTGTTTACTTCTGATGTGCAAGGAATTTGTACAAGGGTAGTGGGTGTTTGAAATATGTTTCTAAAGGTAGTAATGTAAAATCCATGATTGGTATTTTGTCATGACATGGATGGTACTGATCCTGAGAAGTGAAGCAGATAACACAGGGACAATTTACATAAGTTACTTAGGTAGGACGTGTTAGCAATTCATTTTTCTTATACATTGTTAGATGTATGAAATAACTGTGATTAATGGCATGGGTGTTGAGAGGAATTGGAAGAGTAAGGCTCAGGGTGAATGTCAGACAATGGTGCTGATCTCCTTGAATCAGGAATCTGATGCCTGCAATGGAGGGAGGGAAGGGAGACTTTCAGTCTTTTGCTAAAAAGAGGCATTCACCCTCACATTGGAAGGGCATGTTGTTCCAACATTCTTTCTTGGATACATTTGGGTTTATCATAGCCTCAGTATAGCCTTGCCTGAATCTTTCCTCACCTCTGTGGTTATTAACCTGACTGCCCACTAGGTGGCACCCTCCTATTCTGCTCCTCTCTTGATGCCCCTCATCCTCATAAGGTTGTCTTCTGTTTAAACTCCTTTTTAGCATTCTTACAACTGATCCTACCTATTACCTGTTCTGCTATACTTTCCCACTATCTGCCTTTAAAATTCACTTATACAACATCCTACTCTTCCACACAGATCTCAAACCTACTTACCCCGGCAGTCACTCCTCCACAATCAGAATTCCACTGATTGTTCACCACGACTGTCTCACTCAACTGTCTCAACCTGCTCCGTTCGCCCTGCGGGCTCACTCTGCTCCCCTCCCTACCCCCAATTCCCACCCACCCCCAGGGGTCCTCATTATATTTCTCACTTAACCACACCCCTATTTTACCTATACCAATCAAATAGTTCTCCTTATTACCACTCCTCTCCAAACTTACTCAATTACCTCTCCTAACTATATCACATATCCACCCCACCCTTATAGTTTCAAATACCCAACTGCAATTACTAAATACCCTTACCTATCTTCCCATCTTATACCTACATCATGGCCAATATTTCCTATCGACCTCAACTAAAATTTATAGCATTTGTTTTGCTCCTACCTCCTCCAATAACCATCTATACATTAACCTCTTATGAACATACACTCCACCCAAACCTTCTATTGCCCTCCAGGCTCACCTCCACACCACTACTACCCACCTCTCTTTATAGCATTAACACCACAATTTGTCCCTGCTACCTGCAAGCCAAATATCACAGACTAACCCATATAAAATATAGTACTCTCCATGCAAGAAAAACACTCTGTTTTTATTTCCTTAAAGTTAGCAACCCCACATATAACATACTCCACTTATCCCTTCTAGATGGTGACATTCATCCTAATCCTGGCCCAAACAATATTCCTGACACCGTACAAATCACATCTAATATTACTTTTGCACATAAACCTATTAAGCCTCCAAACTCTCTTTCAATAGCACATCTTAACATTCGAAGCATTAAAAACAAGACTACCCATCTTCATGCCCTATTAGAATTCTACCAATTTGATTTCCTATGTCTACCAGAAACATGGCTAAAACCATCCATTAATGACAATGAACTTACCCCACCTGCCTACAGTATCCTGAGAATGGACCGTATTAACAAAAAGGGAGGAGGTGTAGCAGTCCTCTATAAAAATAATCTACAAGTCACCTCTTCTAACATAAATCTACCTATATTTAATAACTCAGAAATCCTTGTTACTAAACTTCAAATCAACAAATTCAAATCCATTAACATCGCTTGTATTTACCTTCCCCCTGGTAATAACATTAATAACCTTGAAAGCATTCTTAACTGGATATCTATCAATCTTCCACAAGAAACCTTAATACTTGGGGACTTTAACATAGATTGGAAGTCCTGCAGTACCCCTCAGCCCACCACCCACATTAATCTTTATGGCTTCTCTCAAGTTATTACCTCCCCTACAAGAATTAATAAATCCAACAACAAAGAAAGTATACTAGATTGGATTCTTACAAACTCTCCACATCTCACATACAAAACAGGAACCCTCCCTGATGACCTAAGTGATCACTTACTCACTTATATCATCAGACACAAATTTAACATACCTAACCCTACTACATATCGTACAATCCGCACTAAAAAATTCTTCAACCCTGAACTTTTCCAGCTAGAACTTAAACACTGTGATTGGTCACCACTAAAAACACTCCCCCTAGATAACGCAGTTGACTACTTTAATTCCACATTCTTATCCATCCTTGACCAACATGCCCCTGTACGCTCTATTAGAAGTAACACTAAACCTGCCCCATGGCTCACCAAAGCAACTAGACAGAATATTCTCCTCAGAAACAAATCTTGGGCAAAATGGCGCACTTCCAGGAATTCAACAGACCACCAAACCTTTAGACAACTTAGAAATACTACTAAAAAAGCTATCCTGCTAGACAAAAAAAACTTTTATATCCAACTACAACAAACTAACCAAAGAAATCCACAAAAATTTTGGTCCAGCATCAACAAACTCCTACACCCAGGCCAAACTATTACACCTACACCACAAGGCTCTAACCAAGATAACCCAACACATACTGCCAATGCCTTTAATTCTTTCTTTACAGATACCATTCAAACACTAGCAAAGCAATTATCTCCAACTTCCCCTAATCTAACCACCTCTTCATCTTACACTATTCCATTATTTCATCTACAAACTGTTCCTACATCCTTCATTTGCTCTCTTCTAGAAAAACTGAAACCTACTACCCCCGCTGCTGACCATCTACCTGCTGAATACCTGCAAAAAGGTGCCAAAGCCATAGCCCTCCCAATTTCTATACTCATAAACAGAACTATAACAAGGAAATATCCCATCTATCTGGAAAATCTCACACATCATCCCCCTACATAAAGGTGGTAACTCCATTGACATCTCAAACTATAGACCAATAGCCTTACTCTCTCCACTGGCAAAAATAATGGAAAATGTGTCCATAAGCAAGTACTCACCCATCTAATTGATAATAACTTACTTGCCAACTGTCAACATGGATTTAGACCTAACCACAGCACTACCACAGCCCTTCTCTCCTTCACAGACTGTATAAATTCTAACCGTAATAACAAAACCCTTTCCTCTTCTGTCTTCATTGATTTATCTAAGGCTTTTGATATGGTTAATCACCAGCTCCTTATTGAAATACTTAAATCTCTTTCTCTTGATACTCTAACTTTACAATGGTTTAAATCCTACTTAGAAAATAGACAACAAACAGTACTATGGGAGGGTAACCTATCTTCTCACCTCCCTATTTCCCTCGGTGTCCCCCAGGGCTCCATTTTAGGCCCATTGTTATTCTCCATTTTTATTAATGACCTCCACCTAGCAATCCCACATGCTACCTGCATCCAATATGCAGATGACTCCACTATTATTTGCTCAGCTAATACCGCTACCAAGCTACATTCCCTTACACAAAATGCATTTAATACAGTGGAACAATGGTTTTTAAACCGTTGCCTTTTACTTAACCCTAAAAAAACCAAACTCCTACTCTTTACTCCTACTCATAGGTCTGCCCCTCTTCACTTTACTCTTACATCCAACAATGGGACTCTCATATCTCCTGACACAACTACCAAACTTCTTGGAATAACCATAGATAATAATCTAAACTTCGACACACATACTAACATCACTATAAAAACAGTAAATAAAAAACTGGGATCCCTTTACAGAATCAAACCCTTCCTTATGCCTACAACCAAAATTGCTATAGCTAGAACTCATTTAATCACTACCTTACTCTATGCATCACCTATATTCACCAATCTCTCAAAAAACAACCTAAACAAACTTGCTACTGCCTATCACTCCATTGCTAGATTTGCCACAGGATCTCCTTTCAAAACACATCACTGCAACAACCTAAAACAACTAGGATGGCTAGAGTTTCATAACCAGATACTATCTCAACAACTCACTATTATCCATAAGAGCTTGCACTACCCCACCTATACACCTATACTGACTACCCTCATTACCCCCTACAACAATCTTAAGAACCTTCGCTCCTCTACTAAGCCACTTATTACTATCAACAAATCCAACAACACAGCTGGAGATTCCTTGTTTTCTAACTCCGTAGGCAAACACTGGAACAGACTTCCCTCTGAACTCCTATCTCTGACCTCCACTAGGCTCTTTAAAATAAAAATAAAACAATTTCTCAATTCTCACTGGCTTTGTCCTTGTACCAACCCTGACTAAATGTCTTCTCTGCTCATAACAAGTTTATACTCCACCTACTTACATACTCTTGCTGCTTCCTATATATCTTCATCTCACTGTATCATATGATACATTTATATAATTTATCAACAGTATATACTCTTGGTTATCCTGTTTCCACTTGAAAACTACTAATTTATTCTTATTTCTATTGCATTCCATATCACCTCAGCATGAGCTAAGTATGCTTGAAATGACAACTGTACCTTATCTGTATCTATGTAATCTGTTTAGACCCTTTTTAATTATCATTATAATTCTTTGAATTTGTGACAATTATTACAGTCATATAGTGTGCCTGTATATGGCTGTAACTGCTTAGAGCTATTTTACTAGTCTGAACTAATAATTTTTTTATCTGTATATGGCTGTAACTGCTTAGAGCTATTTTACTACTCTGAACTTATTATTTTTACTGCATAATATTAACTGTGCTGGAGCTTTTCTCCCCGGGCCTCTACTGAAAATGGATCTAATTCCAGTTAGACTAGCCCGGTCAACAAATGTAAAATAAATAAATAAAATAAAATAAATAATGGGATAAAGTTGTTTTTTTTTTTTTAAGTGACAATGTGGAGCGATGGTAATTCCAGTTGTGCAGATGTATGTAAGAATGTTCAGAGGTGAAGAAGAGAGAAAAATGAAAGCAAGATTGAGTTTTGTAAAATGTGATTTTAACAGAAATTTAAAGATATGTGGTAGGATGGGGAAGACTCACATAATCTCTATTCTATGAGTATGGCAGTCAAGATAGTATTTGGAGCATAAATAGCCGCACAAGCCCAGTAAAATGGATAGGATATTGGATGTTATTAAGCTGGAGGATGCCCACATAGTGCTTCTTCAGGAAACACATCTCTCTAAGCAGGAACATCAAAGATTAGGAAGAAAGTTGTGACAATTATTGGCACAAGACAGTTATAAGGAGGGAAGGAGGAGAGGATAAAAAGAGTCATTATTATGGGGAATAAGTTGTTACAGATGTTAGGTGAATCAGATACTGGAAGTGGAGATCACTGTATAACAGGGTGGAAAGGCAGAATAAGAGGTGAGATGGAGACATTGGTATATTTATTTTTGGAAAGAGATATTACTGATGGCAGGAGATTTATACAGAGAGTGTTAATAATAAGAGGAGAGGAGAGGTTAAGTAAAACTAAAAAACGGGCTAAGATGTTATTACATTGCTTTGAATGTGAAGATTGTTGGCCAAAAGAAGAGTGCAAAGAAGGATGATGTGTGTATACATATTTTAGCTCCATTGAAGGGAATTGGTAGAGAATAGACAAACATTTTGTAGCTAGATAGCACAGCGAAAGAATAGGATGGACGAATATGGGACCCAGGTTTTTTTCTGATGTTGCATTTGCACAGGTAATAATGAGACCTAATAAAGGGAGGTAGTGGAAAGACATTGTAAATTTCCCACGTACCTACCTGAGAGGGAAAGGTACACTGGTTTGGTGAGGGAGAAATTAGGGAAGGTAATAAGGAGTATGGAAGAGGTCACAGTGCAAGAATGGCAGAAGTAAAAATGAACTTTTAAGATGGAGCTACAAGAGTGAGTGTATGGGAAAGACAATTAGGTCAGGCAGAGAAGAAGATAAAGTTTCAAATCTTGACTTATTTACAATTTAGGAAGTGACAGTTGATGATGGATGAGCAGCAAGAATTGAAAGCCTTATTGCTGGAGCTGCAGAAGAGGAAGTATGAGAGAGTGTGGCTCCAAACAGCAGTGGTCCAAAAGTTTAATCAATTAAGCACACCAACGGCTATGGAAGCTGTAGCAGCTAGACTGAGATTGCAAAAGGTTGAGAGAATAGTGTTTCAAATGTGTGAGGAAGGGACAGAGAAGGTGGAGGGCTCATTACCAGAGATAATAAGGCATTTTTGGGGATTTTTTAGGAAGCTATATAAAGGACAGTATATATCGGTAGATAAGGAACTATTTTCTGAGGAGTTTTGGAGGGGTTACTCTCCCTATCATAATGGAGGATAAGAGGAGAAGGCTGATGAAAGAGATTACAGAGCAGAAAATTAAAGTAGCTATTCAAAGACAGAGGAAAGTAAGTCAATGAGATCAGATGACATTCTGGTTTTAGTGTGGCTGCTGATGCAGAACATAATTAAAATTTGGGGAATATTATTTAATAATATATTAAAAGGAAAGAGTTGTCCAAAGTCATAGAAAGAAGGAATAATGGCAATACCAAAGGCAGAGAAAAATTTTTGGATGCCAAGCTTGTATCACCCTATTTAAATATTACACCATGATTATAAAATATTAATAACTACTTTGGCTTTAAGATTGGAACAGATAGTGAGAGAGGTGATTGAAGCTGACCGATGTGGTTTTGTGTAACGGAGATGCACCTTTGACAATATGATAAGAACATTAATGATTACCAAGGATGTACAGATACAGGGTTGAAAAGTTGCCATGGTCTCCCTGGATGCTGAAGAAACATCTGAAAGGGTAAAATGGGGGAAGAGGAGTGGGAGGTACTAAGGAAGTTTGATTTTCCAGATAGCTATGTAACATTGATAGAGGATACTTATAGTAAAATAAATGCAAGAATTGAAGTGTTGGGAAACCTATCAAAGGTCATTGAGATAACTTGTGGTAAAAGACTGGGGTGTCCATTATCCCCATTATTATTTTCTTTAGAACCTTTGGCTAATGGGATATGCCTCTCTCTAATCCAAGGTCGCAAACTGGGAGATATGGAGTTGAAATTCATACTTAATGCAGATGATGTGATTTTATTGATGACAAACCATGTTCAGGATTTGGAAAAGTTGTTCGGTGTGATACAAATATTTGGCTTTATTTCAAGCTAAAAAAGTAATGAGTAAACTAGAATAGTCAGTGTAAATATGGATGAGAGGTTGGTTATAGTTATGAAATATCCTTGAGCAGGAGGGGAGACTAAATTAAATTATCTGCCAGTACAGCTTGGCAATTTTTTTTTGTGAAGTCTTGGCAGAGTATATGTGAGATTAAGATGGAAAAATACACAGAAGTCTAAGAAATGGAAAATGTTGTGTCTCGATTTCAGTGACAGGATAACAATACTACATTGGTACATAGTATCACGTATGTTCAGGCATTTTGGGATGCCTTGGGGGGTGGTATATATGGAAACCTGAGAGAATTGGTGATGAATTTTATCTGGAAAGTTAGGAAAGCCAGGGTAAAGTGGGAAAGAATGATTCTGCCTGAAGAACAGGGAGGACTAGAAGTGCCAGATATGGAAATATATGTGAAAGTGGTAGAGTTTTCATTTCTGGAAAGGATTATAGAGAAAAAGGGACAGTGCAAATGGGTTAATATGATGAAAGTGAATAACTCATGATCGGGGTCTGCAGATATTTATGAGGCTTTATGGGGTAAAGAGGTGAGACCTATACTATCATCAGTCTTGGAGGTCATTGACAAAGAAAAAAGGAAAGTTTTTCATATTAGATAAAAAAAGATATGAAAAAATGACTTCACTCCAGTAAGTTTCAGGACATGTGATAGGGGGATGTAGATGGTAGCAGCAAGATGGAGGACAGAGATTAGATAATAGTTCTAGCTACTAACTAGAGATTGGATGATTCATTGGGAATAGGCTAGAGATAGGTATGCATTGTCAGAAAGGTTGATGTTAGATTTTATGGCATTTGGGTTATCTAACCTTTGCACTGATTTCATCTGTTGTTTCCTTAACTATAGTCCCTACTCCTGAGCTTACTAAAATGAGGGAGGGACCAGGGCACAGCCCAAAGTAGAAATTAGATATTGAAATATTCTACAAGACTGTATACTCTCTGTATAGTAACAGCCACTTTAATTTGGATTTGAAAGTCTTTCCTTAAAAACATCCTGAATATTTGTTTCAATTATTTTGATACCCACTAATGTTGCTTCTGTCTGAAACTGTTTGCAGCAAAAAGGCAAAAAAGAAAACATATATTTGATATCATAGTCTTGTCACTTGGGAGACCTATTCTGTTTATGATGCATTTGATATATGAGCATGTCAGGAAGTAGAATGTTATAGCTATTCCCAAAACTGACCAATGGGAGAGCAGCAAAAGTAACAAACTAGAAAACAATATTATTTTGCACCTGTAGCATGTAAAAGTGCCTTCAAAATGTATAGGTCTCTGCATACTCTACACGTTGCATACCATCGCATCTTGTACCGCCTGATTCAGTTTTGCATTTCATTATCATAAGCAGTGGGGAAAAGCAGATGCATCTACTTTGCATGGTGATTTTTACAATGATTTTAATCTTGTTACATAGAAAAATGACTAGTTTTATTTGTGGTGCCAGCCACTGGAAGGAAACTGCTCTTAATAGAACATTTAATGTAATACCATTTGAACAGTAACAGAAAAAAGGATAAACCACAGTTTTGCTTTTGCATTGGAGAATACAGAGTGATAATCCTGTAACAGTTAAAGTAACTTTGTCTTACAAACTGTTACTGTAAATGAAATCCCTGCCTACAGATGTGTTCCACTAACCTGTTTCTGGATAAATGTAAAATTATGTTTTTTTTTTTTTTTTAATTGATAGACCAGTTAGTTCTTCTGAAATGGAAATACAGTGACACTGAATAATGATAGCCTCTGCCTATTTGAGAATGCTGCTGTGATAATTGGGAGAGAAGAGAGTTAATGTCCAGTCCATACTGGTTATCTAGATAAACACAGACTGGCAGGTTCAGAAGGTTTCTATCTTTCGTAAGTCAAATTTGCCATTTCAATAGCAGCACCATCTGTGATGTGCACTTGCTTCTGCAAAATGCATGACTGCAACAAAGTATAGACTGTATTAATACAGTTACAACAGCTAGTGAAAGAGATGCTGTATGAAACTCGGTGATAGTAGCTACAGAATGCATTAATACAGTTACAACAGCTAGTGAAAGAGATGCTGTATGAAACTCGGTGATAGTAGCTATAGAATGTATTAATACAGTTACAAAAGCTAGTGAAAGAGATGCTGTATGAAACTCGGTGATAGTGGCTATAGAATGCATTAATACAGTTACAAAAGCTGGTAAAAGAGATGCTGTATGAAATTCGGTGATAGTAGCTATAGACTGTATTAATACAGTTACAAAAGCTAGTGAAAGAGATGCTGTATGAAACTCGGTGATAGTGGCTATAGAATGCATTAATACAGTTACAAAAGCTGGTAAAAGAGATGCTGTATGAAATTCGGTGATAGTAGCTATAGACTGTATTAATACAGTTACAAAAGCTAGTGAAAGAGATGCTGTATGAAACTCGGTGATAGTAGCTATAGAATGCATTAATACAGTTACAAAAGCTAGTGAAAGAGATGCTGTATGAAACTCGGTGATAGTAGCTACAGAATGCATTAATACAGTTACAAAAGCTGGTAAAAGAGATGCTGTATGAAACTCGGTGATAGTAGCTACAGAATGCATTAATGCAGTTACAAAAGCTGGTAAAAGAGATGCTGTATGAAACTCGGTGATAGTAGCTATAGAATGCATTAATGCAGTTACAAAAGCTGGTAAAAGAGATGCTGTATGAAACTCGGTGATAGTAGCTACAGAATGCATTAATACAGTTACAAAAGCTAGTGAAAGAGATGCTGTATGAAACTCGGTGATAGTAGCTACAGAATGCATTAATACAGTTACAAAAGCTAGTGAAAGAGATGCTGTATGAAACTCGGTGATAGTAGCTACAGAATGCATTAATACAGTTACAAAAGCTAGTGAAAGAGATGCTGTATGAAACTCGGTGATAGTAGCTATAGAATGCATTAATGCAGTTACAAAAGCTAGTGAAAGAGATGCTGTATGAAACTCGGTGATAGTAGCTACAGAATGCATTAATACAGTTACAAAAGCTAGTGAAAGAGATGCTGTATGAAACTCGGTGATAGTAGCTATAGAATGCATTAATGCAGTTACAAAAGCTGGTAAAAGAGATGCTGTATGAAATTCGGTGATAGTAGCTATAGAATGTATTAATACAGTTACAAAAGCTAGTAAAAGAGATGCTGTATGAAACTCGGTGATAGTAGCTATAGAATGCATTAATGCAGTTACAAAAGCTGGTAAAAGAGATGCTGTATGAAACTCGGTGATAGTGGCTATAGAATGCATTAATGCAGTTACAAAAGCTGGTAAAAGAGATGCTGTATGAAACTCGGTGATAGTAGCTATAGAATGTATTAATACGGTTACAAAAGCTGGTAAAAGAGATGCTGTATGAAACTCGGTGATAGTGGCTATAGAATGCATTAATGCAGTTACAAAAGCTGGTAAAAGAGATGCTGTATGAAACTCGGTGATAGTAGCTATAGAATGTATTAATACAGTTACAAAAGCTAGTAAAAGAGATGCTGTATGAAACTCAGTGATAGGATAAGGGTCTGTGCTCAGAATTTTAAAAAGGAAACAGACAAGTAACATGACATTATTCTGGCTTGGTATCTTTTGCACCTGGCAATCCAGCTACTAATACAAACAAATGTGGGAAACCAGTTCATATTTCTTAAACAAAGAAAAATAAGGCGGTTTCCTCAGTCCCTACTCTAACTCAGCATTTTACTTTCCCAGGACTGTTTTATGTTAGCTGCTACTGTCCCTCAACTGTCATTGTTTGGACAGCTTGAATAGTCTTGTACAAAGAAACTGAATTGTTATGCTGTAGATACAGGCTTGTATCTTTCTAGAAGGAACTTCGTAGCATTTTAAGCACATTTCTCTTTCATAAATGAGGAAGAAAATGAAAATTATTTCAAAAAGCAGATAATGTTTTGTAAGAGAATAGCTTTTCAGCATAATTAGTTTGCCATTCATTTCTGGTTTATAATGTGCATCACATAGCAAATGTATTATTTGCTTGAATTTCATCAGCTATTCAAGGTCTGAATTGTAGTTACCAGAGTGTGTTCCACAGTATATACCATACATAAAGTATTAATATATTCTATGTAGTAGACTACTATAACACAAACCATTTCTGAGTGATCTTTATTTTTTAATGAAGTACATAGACTAACAGCACACAGTCCTGGGTTTGACTGTCAGTCTCTGCAGAATTTGTGACTTTAAGCAAGTTCTTTAATGAGGTTTGTGCTCTAATACCTATATTCAAAAGATGCATGAGTGCCTACTTGATATTACACAATTAATAATTAAAGAATATTAATAATGAATGAATGTTTTGTGATTTAGATACCTCTGCTTTAATGAGAACTTGAGAATGCACTTCAGTGACTGCTACAATAGTTAAATTCATTCTCATAGTTAACACTATGAACTACAGTAGGCAGGCAAGGTTATGATATCTTACAGGCAACGAAACACATCTTACACTGGGAAAATAAACACAGCTGTAAAGGCACTGATGATAAAACTGAGTTTTATTATATTTTTGGCAGTCTTACTTGGAAAGAAGACCTCTTCTATGCACCACAATGAACATTTATAGTAAGCAGTTTTAAGCTCTGAGAGTGTATTGCTTGTAAGCTAATAAATTTTAAAGTATTCCATAATGTGCCACCAGTTGTTCTTGTAATCATTTGAATCAATTTTGGTATATGAAACATGGTGAAAGAGTTAGAATATGAGTAATTGTGTATTAGAGTTATGGATTATAAACTGAAGATTAGATTTCCCATGCTCTAATATCTTGCTCTCATGGACAAGGTGAATTGCTATCATTTAAGGGCTACCGCTTATTTTGTTCCACTACAGGTTAGCATGGGTCTGACTAAAGCTCTGGTAACCCTGAGCTGCCACTGTATGTCTCAAGGGTCACAAGTAGTATCAGAAAGGCCATCGCTTGAAATGAAACACGGATGCTGCCAAGTTCATAAAGTTAATGTTTTTGTTAGTTAACTTATTTTGCTAAGTAATATGTTATTGTGCAGCCTTATTACTCAGACATCAAAAAGGAAAACACAGAAAAAAAGGATCACAAAAATTATAAGTCTTCCCTACCACTTCCTGCAAAATATGCAGAGATTTTCAGAACTAATGCTGCTTATGAGTACTTTACAGTTTCTGGTCAGAGTGCTGTTTTATTATTCAGATGCATATTACATTATAACAACCATGTAACAAAATGACTGAAATATTTTTGTCTTCCACAAAAGAACATGGAGTTTCTGCATATTTTAGTTCACATTTAAACTTTGCATTCAAAGTGTTTAAACAATCATGATGCTGTTGCTGATGGTAGGATAGTGGAAATTAATCAACTGAATATTTCTTCTACTGGGAAAGGACAATAATTAAAGTGAATTATGACAGGGATTCAGAAAGATGACTGTTGATGATATGGTCAGCCCACATAGTTTGGGTATATATTATTTTCTGGAAAGAGTTATTCATTTAACTTGTAAGAATCCATGTCTATGGTTTACAACATTTAAAATAGGTGGGGGGCATAGCCCCCCACAACCCTTAATGTGTGAGGTTGTGCCCACCACAAGCCCCATGCTATATATACTAACTCCAGTATCTCACTACAGAGGGGAACAGGGCTTATACCTGTTTAGATGAAATGAGTTTCAGTCAAATGAGTTTTCAGTGAAGTGAGCTTTCAGTCAAATGAGGCTTTAACGAAATGAGTTTCAGTGAAATGTGCTTTCTATCAAAAAGTAGACCCATATATATATAGATCCACTTTTGAATCTCAAAATACTGAAATTTCAAATTTCAGTATATCGAGACCGGAATGATGAAAGTGCAGCTTTTCAAAATTGCACTTTAACGAGTCTTCATTTGTCGAATTCACTGTAGGTGTGGTGCAGTGTGTAGTTTATTATGTGCTGTCTCTTTCAGGGCACTGTGTTCTGGGATTTCCACATGGCGGCCGATGTCTGGTTATGTACGGAGATTCAGGTAGGTGTTTCGTTTTTTAGGATTTGGGTGCAAATGTTTTAAGTTTTATTTTTGGAGAGAGTTTTAGGTTTAGTTTGGGTTCGGTAGGTGAGAGAGTATGTATGTTAATGTTGGAAGTGGTGATTTTTGTACATGTGTAGTATGTGTGTGTATTAGTGAGTGTAAGTATGACAGTGTGCAAGTGTAGGGCATGTCCAAGTAGGTTTTTGTTTTTTTGTTTTTTCCGAGTTAGTGAAACCTCAGAGTTGGTATATATAATAAGTAGCGGGAGTCTGAGGGGTACAGCCCCCCAAAATCATATGTTCATTTTATTTGTTTTCATTTATCATTGTTTTTGTTTTTATATTGGGGATGGGTTGTTTTTTTTACTTTTATTTTATGGTGTACAATGTTTCGATTTTTCGGTGTTGTGTGGTTTTGTGTTTTTAGTTTCAAACTTCTGGTCTCGATATACTTAAATTCAAAATTTCAGTATTCCGAGATTCAGAAGTGGATCAATATATATATATATATATATATATATATATATATATATATATATATAATATCATTTACTATTATAATGTGGAAATGACTTTGTCAGAATCACTTTACATCAAAGATATAGTTTCAATGTGCATTAAAAGCAAAACTAAACTTACTGAATCAAACGGCAAATACAGTTCAATGGTCACATTTTTCAAACAGTGAATAGCGAACTCTCGGTATTAACATGGTTTGAAATTGAGGAGTAAATTCAATTTGGAATTTGACATTGTATTTCATGAGAAGAATAAGCTATATATATATATATATATATATATATATATAAATATATATATATATATATATATATATATATATATATATATATATATATATATATATATATATATATATATATATATATATATATATATATATATATGGATCTACTTCACGTAATCGAACTTTTAAATGTTCAAATTGCATATAGCCAAGACCATAACATTGAACATTCAAAAGTTCAACTTGGTAAACAAATAAATAAATATTTCTAGCAGGGGGCCCTGCACCCCCCCACACTCTCTGCTACTTAAACATACCAACTCCAAGATCACACTATATTGCATAAAAGGGGAATTTTCCTGTTCCAAGCTGTATGGAGATCTCCATTCAGACCATTCTATCTTTTAAAAGTTTGATCATATAGTCTCGGCCATATGAAATTCGAACTTTTAAAAGTTCGATCATCTGAAGGTCTGAAGGGGACCTATATATATATATGTACATA
This sequence comes from Protopterus annectens, assembly GCF_019279795.1. NCBI lineage: Eukaryota > Metazoa > Chordata > Ceratodontiformes > Protopteridae > Protopterus > Protopterus annectens. The sequence continues at coordinate 1,565,412,893 of NC_056739.1, forward strand.
CACACACACACACACACACACACACACACACACACACACACACACACACACATATATATATATATATATATATATATATATATATATATATATATAGAGGTTCTTAGTTTGGTACTAGATTATCTGCCCTACGGCCTATACAAGCCTAGCCAAACAATTCCCTGGATATTTTTTCCCACAATATTTACTTCCCTGGAACCCTGTCTAGCTAACGTGATCCCCAGGTTGAATTTCCTATATCCCATCCAATCATCAAGGTTCCTTTTGAAGAGGGCTAAGGAGGCGCTCTGCTTGACATGTATGGGCAGTCTATTCCAGAGTATGTGGAGTCTCTGGGTCAGGAACATATCATTCCAGCATATTTTGTTCATTGTGATGACAAGGTTTAGCTCCCTGGAGCATGTGGCTCAGAGGGATTGGGATTTCTTTAAATGGAGCATGTCCAACAGCTCAGGGTTTGACATGGCCTTGTATGATAAGCAGAGATTGCTTCTGAGTAGATGATATGCCATAGAGTATAGCTGGAGTTTTTTTAGACTGTCAGCATAGAGCATCTGCTTTAGGTCTGTGATTCTTTTAGTGAGGTATTTCTGCACTCTTTCCAGCTGTTGCAGATGCCTTGTAAGGTACATACCAAACGGGGCATTGTACTCTATAATGGGTCTAATGAGGGATGAGTACAGTGGGACAATGACCCAATTTTTTCTGGATGAAAAGCCCTTAGTGATGAGGTGTGCCACATAGAAGGATTTCCTAACTGTTGTGGTGATGTGGTTATCGAAGTTGAGACCACTGTCCACCTGTGTCCCTAAGTCTCTCATCACACTTTCGGTGTTTAGTGTACTTCCACCTATGTGGTAATTCATGGGTACATGTTTTTTTCCCAAAGGGGATAACTATACATTTCTTGGCATTAAGCTTGAGCCCATGGCTCTGGCACCAAGCATCTGTTTCTGTAAGGCCCTTTTGTAGAATTTCCACATCATTTGGGGATTCAGTAATGGCTCCCAGTTTGCAGTCAACTGCAAACTTTGTTAGCCAGAGTCCCTTAGTGTTGGCCTGTACTTCAGAGAAGTAGATGCCAAACAAGAGCGGTCCCAGGACTGAACCCTAAGGTACACCACTTGTCACTTGTCTGGAGCTGGATTTGGAGTAGCTACTTTTACAGTCTGGGTTCTGTCAGTAAGCCAGTTGGCAACCCATCGAGTGACATAGTGATTTATGCCCAGCTTAGTAAGTTTATCTATGATTCCAGAGTGGGGGATGGTGTCAAAGGCCTGGGATGAGGTCCAGATAGGCTGAGTGGACCGCCTTACCCTCGTCCACAGCTCTGGAGACTGATTCGAAGAAGTCAATCAAATTCAGGAGACAAGATCGGCCTTTCACAAACCCAAACTGGGTGGGGTCCAATGTTTGAAGGTTGCCAATGTCTTTGTTTATAAGTTCCATGATAATGTGTTCCATGCCCTTGCAGATCAGGCTCATCAGACTAATGGGATGGTAGTTCCTGGGATCCAAGGTGGATCCCCCCTTGTGAAGTGGGATAAATGTAGCTGTGCGCCACTCAATGGGCATGAAGCCTGAGGTGAGGCTATGATTAAACATGACACTTAGATGAGGTGCCAGTTCATTTAGCAGTTCATGTAGTACACAGCCCAGGATGTCATCTGATCCCATGGATGCTGTATTCTTAGCTTTGGAGAGTGCAGTTTCTACCTGTGTGGCCGAGATTACTGGAATTTGGCAATCTTTTGGTATTGAGATGGGCCCTTTAGGGGGTGAGAGATGAGTGAAGTTGGCACTAAATCGATCTGCCAGGATATTGGCAAAATCCTTGGGATCATTATATTTAATGCCATTCTTTTGTAGCTAAGAGCAGATCTAAGCATTGCCATTTAAATTCTTGACATAACTATAGAATGCCTTGTGGTTGTCTTTGGAATATTTGGCAATTTTATTTTCGTAACTAACTTTGGAGGATTTTATGAGGGATCTCAGCTTCTTACTGAGGCTGGTAAGGGAGTTTTTTGCATCCTGGGATTTTCCTCTTTTCTGCAACAGTTTCTTCCTACTGTTGTATAGTTTGTTTATGGCAGGGGACCACCAGATTGTCTTCCTGTTTTTGGAGGAGAGCGCCTTGATTCTATTTGGGATGGCACAATTCATGCACAAGTGGATGTGCTCGTACAGTGCCTTAGTGTAGGATTCAGCAGTCAATCTTTCAGCTCTGGTCTGCATGGGTGCCATGAAGTTTGACACTTCTGACTTAAGTGGCATGAAGTTGGCTTTGGAGAAGTTTTTACAGAGGTTTCCTTACTGGGGGGTGAGGGTGGGATGTGGATGTCAAGGGTGATTTGCTTATGGTCAGACCTGATGAATGAGGGGGTGACCACTGGTGTGGAGCATCTGTCTCCCATGTTGGTAATGACCAGGTCTAGTATATTGGAGCCCCTGGTGGGATAATGGATTAGCTGATCCAGGGCATTGGAATTTATGAATTCCAAGAACCATTGGGAAAAGGTGTTGGTACCCAAGTAGTTTTCCCAGTTAATGGCAGGGTAGTTGAAATCGCCCAGTATTAGGGTGTTTAGTTGTATCTTAATATTTTCCAGTATGTTTAGAAAGGTGTAGTGAGAATCTTGGGGCATGGTGGGGGATCTGTAGCAAGCTACAATTTGGATTGCAGTCTTACCTAGTGTTGGTTGCACCTGGAGAATTTCAGATGCATTGTGTTGGGCAACTAGCCTGGAGGTGTGAATATCCTTGGTGAATATGGGCACTCCTCCAACTTTAGTGTTTTGTTCTTGGTTTGGTGGCCGTAAAATGTGGTAAGAGTTTTAGCCTGGCATTGCAGAGGTGCTCTCTGGAGTCTTGAACCATATATATCTATATAGATCTATATATGTATATATATATAGATATATAAGTTGGGAAAGGAAGTAAGGGAAATAAGAGGAAGATAAGAGGTTACAGGGGAACACAAGCATAGAAGACAGATATGACTGACAGGGGAGGTGCTGATGCAAACAGAATATACTCACTGGACCAAACAAAAATTCATTAATTTAACAAACCTCGTAGTACATATAAATGAGAGGAGGGAACCTGAACCAACAGCCATCATCATGTTCAGCCTGACAGAGCTATTCAGAGAGATAAACAGATGCTTGTAGTCAGAGATGCAGTATTGATGTATGTGACTTATGTATATTTGCAAAGAATATATGCTGCTCAGACATGCATGTTTCACTCACAAGTGATAAGCAAAGGAATCAACTTCTTTTTTGAACCATTTCCACTCAACTACTAATGACAAAAGTGATGATGATCTTACATTTCTGTCCCTATGTAATGTGTCAGTTATACTAATTAAACAGAAAAATCCACTGTGTGGAGTGAGGAATTAAACCCAGAGGCATCTTCTCAATGCAAGAGCCAGAGCCTGAAAATCGAAACTCACTAGTCCACCTATTCAGGGGGATGCATGCACAAACAAACTTACAACATTGAGCTGTCATACTGCTACCTTTGAGCTATGGAAGTAAGGACTGAAATAAAATCAGTGTATGAAAGTTTTACATTTTTTGAGTGAATTCCTATGTCTGTGAATATTAAAACCATGGCTTTGTGAAGCAGGTATATTCACCCTGGTGCTGTCTTAGGTGATCCATTATTCAGTGCAGCTGCCATTTGCTTTGATAGTTTCAGGGGCTACAGACATAAACAGAGCACTATGTACTATCTATGGTTATCCTGCAGAGGCATTTTAAATATGTAGTTAACATATGTTCTACTTACAGTACATAGACAGCCAGTGCTCTTTGATTTCTTCCTCCCATCAGCCAAGAAAAATAATCATGACACCTCATGTCACTGTAATAGTCACAGTACTGTTCCTACATGCATGAGATGCCAGCTGCTGGGTGACAGCCTGGACTAAATTATTCCAGCTTCAGTCCTATACAGAGGCCCTTTATAGCTCTCCATCATTATCCTCCAGTCATAATCCTAACAGAGGATGTAAAGAACTATCTTAGACTCCTCCTCACACCACTTCTGTACTCTAAAAGGAGCTCTACCCTCTCCTTCCACAGCCATAATGTTTCACCTTGAAGAATACCAGGGAAAACTGTCAGAAAATCAGTGCCCAAATCAGATCTCACATGTCCCATCAACCATGTAATGAACAAAATCGATGGCCATTCATTTGCGACTTATGAAAACTTCAGAAAATACTATTATTATGGTCTACAATGGCAGTTTGAGGTGTAAAACATGTCAGTTCTCAATGCTAGTATATGCTATTCAGACAACATGCTATATAGTGACTCCATGTGCCAAAGGATAAATATGAAATGACATTTCACCAACCAAAAAACACAGTCTAAACTTGTATGTGCAGTGCTTCCTATAGGTTCCCAGGCATCTACATGGTACTCAGTAGAATTCTGCACAATGCTTAATAGGTGCGCTCACTACACAAACTGAGAAATTCAGAAACAATAATAAACTCAACACGGATTCCGACCATCCCATAGCACCACCACTGCCCTAATTAACTCCACCAACACCATAAACTCATACAGGAACTAAAACAAACTAGTTTCTGCCACCTTTCTAGATGTATCTAAAGCATTTGATACAGTCTCCCACAATAAACTCTTAACCTGCCTCACTGTACTCAACCTTGACAACCCCACGTTTCTCTAATTCACTAGTTACCTAAACAAACACCTTCAGTCTGTCAGATGGCTTAACTCACTGCCCCCCCCCACTCCCTGTCACACTCTGCATACCTCAAGGCTCAATTCTCGTCCCCCTCATCTTTAACATCTTCACAAACCAACTCCTCCTAGCTACCACAAAAGCTGGCATAGTCCAATACACTGATGACACAACTCTGATCTGCATCTGATATCCAACTTCTCCAACAAAATGCCCAAGAATCCTTCACAGAGATAGAAAATTGGCTGAATAAATCTCAACTGATATTAAACTCAAAGAAAACACAACTTATGCTGTTCCACCCAATAAAGACTAATGACCTCACCTTCTCCATATTCTCGGCCAACAAGACCCTCATCACCCCAGTCTCAGAGGCCAAACTATTTAGTCTTACAATCAACCAACAACTAAAATACAATAAACATATATCCCTAATTGTCTCCAAAGTCCTCAAAAAGCTAGGAACCCTCTATCCCAGCAAATGATTTCTAACCTCCGAATCTGGAATTGCCATAGCTAGAACCTATCTCTTATCAACATTACTTTATGCATCCCCTGTGCTAACAAACCTAAATAAAACTGACCTGAACAAACTCTCCACATGCTACAACAAAATCGCCAGTTCGCATCCAACACCAAATCACGCTCCCACCACTGCCAGTCCCTACAGTCACTACACTGGCTAGAATTTCCTAACTTATAACATTGCCACCAACTCAACCTAGCTCACCAAATACTATACTATCCAGACAAAACCCCTGCCCTGACTGGTCTTCTAAGCTTCTACAATTCAAATAGGCAACTATGATCCAGTAACAAAGCTCTGATAGAAGTTATCCCATGTAAAAACAGCTCTGGTGAATCTCTATTCCCATACAAAGTCACCAAAACATGGAATACCCTGCCTCCCGACCTCAGGTTACAGTATTGCACACCCACCTTCAAAAGTGTCCTCAAATCACACCTTTTCATCTATCACTTATGTAACTGCAAAGGACCTCCCTAAAGCCTCACCCCTATAGTAGGAAGTTAATACCTGATGCTTCTGGTGAATGCTGACACTGTGCTCTACCCTAGCTCATTGTATATATTCGATATATTGTAAATATGTTCTTACTACAAAATTCTCATGTATACAACTGTACCAACCCTACAAAAGTGCGATGATCATATATGTGTACCACAACTTTGTAATTCTTATTGTTAAACTATCTACAGCATGCTCCTTAGCTTGTTGTTATCATTAACACTCTGTAAGTTTACCATGTATTTACTCTTTATTCTGTAACTGTATGTATTACTCTTCATACTGTAATTGTATGGAGCTTTTCTCTCCAGGACTCCACTGAAAATGGGCACTAGTTGTCCAGCTGGACTATCCTGGTAAACAAATGATAAATAAAATACATAAATAATAAATAAACTAAACCCTAGTCAGTATAATCATCACACTGAATTGGGTGAATCAACATGATATAAGCCAAGAACCTCATCAGGCTGAGGCTTCTTTTTGAGAATAAACTCTTGGCTAGGCTTGTAAGGGCCCCAGGGCCATTAGCCTAGTAACCTTCTATGATCCTATGATCACAATAGAGAAGAAAATGTTGCTGCTACAGTTTGATTCCAGCCAATGTTGACTTGGGAAAACAATTTCTTAAGCCTGAGATATCAGGTTGTATAAGGTACATCCTATTTCTTACAAATTCATTCATCTGTACTACAGATGTTCTACCTGTTGACTATAAGGGATATAACTTTGCCAGTAAATTTAGATGTGCTGGCCAAAGTGTATTGAGGAGTAGATTGAAAGGGTACAACAATTAGTGGTCTGCAGAACTATCACACCCCTGAGTTCATTCTCAGAGTACTGTTCAATATAATTTTTGTGCTGCATGCATTGCACATCTGTCATTAGCCAAAATATTTATAACAGTGAAAGTAGGAATCATGTTCTTAGTCAGTTGCAATTGTAATTGTTCTCCGGAGAATGTATGCTCAGTAAACCTAGATTCCTGATTTATATAATGAGTGTTGATAGAGATATCTAACTGTCAGGCACAAATACAGCAGTAATATATGTCCATGAGGATATTAATAGTGTTGGGATTAGTAAGGCTCATGCAGGAACAGGATTGTAAATTCCACTGTTTTTTATACCAACAGAAAAATACCTGCAAAACAGGGCAAATAGAAAAAGGCTATCGGATCTGCTGGGATATCAGCATCCACATGTAAACGAAAATTCTCTGATGATGAGAATGAGGTGGTACTCCAGGCCCTCTGTCTTCATGGCCAATGGCTTTTTGACGTGTAAGCAGCCAACCAGCCTTATTGTAACCATGCCTGGGCTAAGACTGTTACCAGCAGGAATGTGGCTGGCAAGCAGAACCACAAGTATGAAATGGTGCAACACAGGGCCACCAATATGTTCTGCAGTGCCACCCACAGAGCAGAAGTCATTACATGGGAATGTACTTTAGATCAGTGTGTGTGTGATATACCTTTAAGAAGCTTTCCAGTGAGTCAGCACATGCATATAAGCACTGAGCATGTGCAAGCAAGAGTGCCATTTTGAGTGAGCAGCCAGAGTGTGAGCATGCAAGTATGTAGTCAGTTAGTTAGATAGTTTGTTTAGGTTCAATGTTCTTGCCATCCATCCTGATGTATTTGCATACAATAAACTACTTAAACAAACACCCAAGCCTCAACAACTTCTTAATGCACATAAGAAGAGCAACCTGGTTTCAGAATGGGGATCCAGTGTTACAGCCATGAGGCAATGGGTTAGAAGTGGAGGAATATATAAAAGTGGATCATCCATACTGCTCAAATGACTCACAAAACAGGTCAGAAATAAATTCCAGGTACTAAAACTCAATTAATTTCTTGCATTACAAATATAAAACAAAGCACTAAGAATGCTCAAAATGAATTTCTTATTAAATGAAATGTCCAAAACTTCGACATATTGATAAAAATATTCAAAATAATTACAAAGATGTTCAAAACAATATCCAAATCTCATAAAATGTACAAAAAAAGGGAAAAATACTATTTTGTCACCATGTGCTACTTTTTTATAACTATTCAAAGTATCTGAAGTGTGCAAAGTGTTTGCAAGTGTGTGCAGGATTACAGTGCAGTTATTTTGCAAAGTATAGTCATTTCAAAGAATATTTCACAAAATACAGTTGTTTCAAACCTTATCTCACAGAGTACAGTCTTTCAAAGAGTTTATTGTGTATTTGAATATCATTACAAGTACCTGCTGTGTGTGAGTGTTCATACATAATTGCGTTTTATTATAATCTGTGGGCATGGCAGAAGGATTTTGCAGACCCATACCACTTGTGTTTGATAACAATAGTGCAGAAAATTAGAGAGGATTTGAGTAGAAATATGACGTTTTCATACAGGCTGCTTTTTATGACAAAGACACATGTACAAAGGCATTTATTCTGCTTACTTTAGCTGGTACAGAGGCCAATGAAAGAGAGTGTTCATATATGTATGCACCTGCTGTGTTTGCAGGGGAGGGGGACGACTGCCATATAGTGGTACCAGCTGAAACAAGGGAAGAACTTGAGTGCTTAAAATGTAAATTTAGAGAAATGAGTAACCTCCAAATGATTATTACAATGGAAAGGCACTTATTTTACACAAGGGATCAAAAGCCTGGTGAAACTTTTGCAACAGATATAACTGACTTGACAAATAAGGTTAAAATGTGCAGATTTGGTGATTTGAGAGATGAGTTGATAAAGGACAGGCTTGTGTGTAGTATTAATAATGACATAGTGAGAAAGATTTTTCTTCAAGACAGTGATATAACTTTGAATAAGGCAAATGAGATTTGTCAGATATACAAGTTTATAGAAAAGCACATAAGTATGCTTACAAATGAGAATAACAGTGGAAGGCACAGTGACAAAGCCCATTTTGATAGTATGCAGGACATGGTTAAAAGAAACAGGCCCAAGCACATGGCAGCTGCTGCAGGTCCTGTAACAGTCCCTGGGAAACCCCAAGCCTTTCTAGCAAATTCCAAGGCATGCTCCATGAAGCATAAGGATGAGTCAGCAAAGTCAAAACATGTGCCCCCACCCAGCTTCATAGTCAGCTATTGTAATTGTGGTGGAAATCACAAACCCAAAAGAAAAAAGTGCTTAGCTTTTGGTCAGCAGTGTCATTCTTTCAATAAGTGGAAACATTTCAAAAGGTTTTGCAAATCAGATAAGACACATTCTTTTATTAAAAGAGGGCATTCCAAGAGGCAAGTTGATCAGTTAGAAAGCTGTGACCCTACGTTTTATGTTGATGTTTTGTCTGTGCTTGGTGAAACAGTCAATGCAGTAGATTTGTGGCCAAAGAATGAGATCTTTTGTACTGTTTGGATTAATGGGAGTCCCGTAGAGCTCAAAGTAGGTACAGGCTCAAAGTGCAATGTTATGTCAGCAGAAACATTTGCTAGAGTAAAAGCTACAGAACAACTTGATTTGACAAAGTGTGCAAAGCTTGTTGCTTATGGTGGTGAAGAGTTTCAAACCGAGGGCTCAGTAGTGCTTTCATGTTACTGTGCGGTGAACAGCTATGACTTGCAGGTTTTTGTAGTCAAGATACACAGGCAGTCATTATTAGGCCTCCAAGACAGTTTGAAAATGGGACTACTTTCATTTAATAAAGAAGTCCACCATGTAAACCTGCATAACAACAGCTCAAATTTCACGCAGACTATTTTTTTCTGAGTATGCTGATATTTTAGCAGACAAGCTATGCAAACTACCAGTTGTGTACTCTATGAAGCTAGACCCAGAGGTCAGTCCAGTTGTCAGACCAGCACAGAAAGTTCCAGCATCTATGCAGAGCAGAGTCAAAGCCAAGCTAGACAGAATGGTGCAGCTAGAAGTAATTTGTCCAGTAGAAGAACCTAAGGAATGGGTATCCTCCACGGTGGTAGCTCTTAAAAAAGCTTGGATTTTATCAGAATTTGAATTGATCCAAGAGATCTGAACAAAGCCTCATCATTCAATGTGCACAGTCGAAGAGGTTGCTGACCTTATACCAAATGCCACTGTTTTTTTCTGTCTTAGATACAAAAGGTTCATTTTGGCAGATTTTGCTTGACCAAAAATCTTCATTGTTAACCACATTCGGTTTACCATTTGGAAGATACAGATTTCTGATAATGCCATTTGGAATAAATACTGTCAGTGAAGCCTTTCAGAGTGTGATGGAGCACATTTTTTTCTGGCTATCCCTGTACTATTATAGTAGATGATATTCTAGTAGGAGGCAATGGTGAAGTTGAACATGATAGAAACCTCAAGAAAGTTCTGGAAAGTGCATGTGAAGTGACTCAAGCTGAATCCTTAGAAGTGCAAATTCAGGCTATGAGAAGTTACTTATGTTGGTCACTTGTTTATCAGTTCAAGCTTACAGCCAGATCCTTCCAATAAAACAGCCCCTGACAATGTCCAAGCCCTACAACATTTTCTTGGCATGGTCAACTATCTAGGCAAGTTTATTTCAGATTTAAGCCAACTTTCAGCACTACTAAGAGAGCTGACATGGCCAGAACAGCACCAGAAATTTGCTAACCCACCAACTCTCAGCTACTGTGATGTTCACAAACCAGCAACTCTTTCCTGTGATGCTTCTAAATTTGGTTTAAGTGCAGTCATTCTGCAAGAGGGTAAACCAGTAGCCTATGCTTTGAGAACTCTTACCCAGACTGAGATGCAAAATGCCCAGATTGAGAAACAGCTTTTCGCAATTGTGTTTGCATGTTCGAAGTTTCATGATTATATTTATGGTCGACCTGTCCGGATGGAAACTGATCACCAACCTCTAATCACTATTTTGAGAAAGCCTATGCATACAGCTCCTGCCAGATTGCAACACATGATGTTCAAATTGCAAAAGTACAATTTCAGTCTTGTTTACACTAAAGGCAAACTTCCTTATCTTGCTGCTACCTTATATAGATCACCCAGAAAGACCACAGAACAGCATAACAATGAGCAACGTGATTTTGAAGTCATGGAAGTGAGACATTTTTCTTCAACACATCCTGCTGAGCTCAGAACTCACATAGCTACAGATCCAATTATCCAGAAGCTAAACACTTTATCAGTCGAGGATGGCCTTCAAAGCAATCTTGTTTACCAGTAGACGTGCAACCATATTTTCCATACAGAGATGAGATTTTGTCAGACAGTGGTATCATCATGAAAGGTCCTAAGGTGATTGTTCCAAAATCCTTGCAAGAAAGCATTCAGATATTGCTTTATGGCCACCCAAGAACTGATTCTACCAAAAGAAGGGTGAGAGTACTAGTATTTTGGCTTTCTGTGTCAAGAGATATTGAGGAACTCCTTACATCTTGTTCAGTACGTAATAGTACAAAGCCGCATCAACAGAAAGAACCACTTCAGTTAAGCAAGATTCCTGAACTACCTTGGTTGACAGTAGCCACAGATATCTTTGAGTGGAATGGTCAACATTATTTGGTGTTAGTAGACTCTTGTTCAAATTAGTTTGAGATTGACCTACTTCCCGACCTAACTTCCAGTACTGTCAATACTAAGTTGAAGCAATCATTTTCCGTCCATGGTAGTCTGCATAGAGTTATTTCTGACAATGTTGCACAGTTTACTAGTCAGTATTTCAAGAAATTTGCAGAAGTGTGGGACTTTGTTCATGTTACGAGTAGTCCTGAATACCCTCAGTCAAATGGCTTGGCTGAACTTGCAGTTCAAAGTGCAAAGCAGCTGCTAGAGAAATCCAGACATGACAATACCAATGTTTTTCTAAATATATTAAATCTAAGAAACATTCCTCATGACAATTTTCTTGGTTCACCTACCCAGAGATTTTTGTTGAGACAAACCAGAGCCACATTACCAATCAGCAGTAATTTACTCGTTCCATGTGCTAAGAACAACAAAGCAGTGAATGCCCAACTGTTGAAGAAGTATTTGTCCCAGAAGTCTTACTATGATAAAACCAGCAGATTGCTCCGTTTATTTTATTTATTTATTTATTTTATTTTACATTTATTGACCGGGCTAGTCTAACTGGATACATTTCCATTTTCAGTAGATGCCTGGGAAGAAAAGCTCCAAGAAAAAAGTACAGTAATAACAAGATGATAGGATTACTATAAAGATAAAAAAGTTCACTAAAGTTGAAACATAGAAGATATTTCAGCACATTAAACAGTACATAGCAAAAAATTCTTTACAAAAATATAGGACAAGATTTTCACGAGGTATAACCTAAGTGTTTTCCTGGTTTAAATTTCCTGCCTATATTTAGACTTAGGAATATTATAATTAATAGAGACTTTCCTGCTTATATTTGCACTTGGGAAAGAAATAAATTAGTATAGATGAAGAGTTAAGGATATATTAGTAGCATAGTTGGAAGCTAGTTAGGGTTATTGCATGGGCATAGCCAGTGCGTCCTAAGGAATATTTTCAGTTTTTGTTTAAAGAGGGGTAGGGAAGGAAGAGAGGAAGTTCACTAGGTAGAAGGTTCCAGCTTTTTCCTGTTGTGTTAGAGAACAGGGAGTTGCCTGCCATGTTGTTAGACTTACTTATGCTGATCAGCAATTTGCTTGATGAGTGTAAGGTATTAAGATTTTTATAGGGGGTTATGAGGTTTCTGAGTATTGGAGTATTGTTAGGCTGGTTGAGGATTTTATGGGCAATAGCAAGTTGGTTAAATTGAAGCTGGTTTTGTAGTTAAGCCATCCTAGCTGTTTTAGATTCTGACAGTGGTGAGTTCTGAAGGGATTTTTAGTGGCAAATCTGGCAATGTTATTATAGGAACTAGCTAGTTTGAGAAGATTATTTTTAATCAGGTTAGTATATATAGGTGAGGCATAGAGAAGTGTGGAGATTAGATGGGAGAGAGCAATAGTAGTTCTTGCTATTGGAGTTAGAAAAGGTTTGATCCTGTATAGGGAGCCCATTTTTCTGATAACTGTTTTTATTGTGTTATTAATATGTGTGTCAAAGTTAAGGTTATTGTCTATTGTAATACCTAGGAGTTTGGTTGTAGAGTCAGGGGATATGAGGGTGCCATTATTAGAAGTGACTGAGAATTCTATTGGCATGGTCTTACGGGTAGGAGTAAAGAGCAGGAGCTTCGTTTTTTTTTTTTTTTATTCAAGAGGAGACAACATTTTAAGAACCATGATTCCACTAAATTAAACACATTCTGAGTTAAGGATTGCAGTTCAGGTGAAGATTTAGCTCTGCTGATTAATGTAGAATCATCTGCATATTGTATACAGGTAGCTAGAGAAATAGCTAAGTACAGATCATTTATAAACATGGAAATAAGAGAAGACCTAGAATGGAGCCTTGCGAGACACCCATTGATACTGGCAGGTGGGATGATAGGTTATTCTCCCAGAGAACAGCTTGTTGCCTATTGCTAAGGTTGGAAATGAACCATTTTACTGCCAGTGTGTCAAGAGAGGGTGACTTAAGAATACTCATAAGCAATGTATGGTTTACCATGTCGAAAGCTTTTGAAAAATCAATAACTAGAGCTGAAGAAAGAAGATTGTTGTTATGGTTTCTGTTAATGGTGTCAGTGAAGGATAAGAAGGCAGTAGTGGTACTATCGAATGGCCTAAAACCATGTTGGCTCTTAGCCAGTATATTGTGTTGAGTTAAGTGGTGTAGTAGCTGATGATGAATGCATTTTTCCATTATTTTAGCTAGGGGGGATAGTAGAGCTATAGGCCAATAGTTAGAATATTCATTAGAGTTACCACCTTTATGTAGGGGGATAATGTGTGAGATTTTCCAGATGGCTGGGATGGTTCCCTCATTAATAGTTCTGTCTATCAGGATGGATATAGGATAAGCTACTGCTTTAGCTGCTTTTTAAAGGTATTCAGCTGGGATCTGGTCCACTGAAGGAGTACAAGGCTTCAGTCTTTGAATGAGTTTGCAAATTAAATTAGTTGAAATGGGTTGCAGTAGGAATTTAGGAAGAGAGCTAGAAGCCGGGGTAAGAAGGCTGGAGCTATCAGGGGATAGCTGACTGGCTAGTGTTTGAATAGCTTCCATAAAGAAGGTATTCAAGGCATTTGCAGTTTGGTTGGGAGTCTCATGGTTGGCATGTGTTGGGGTTGGAGTACTGGAGTGACCTGGGTGTAGGAGTCTATTGATACTAGCCCAGAATTTTTGAGTATTATTTTGGTGTGTTTGCTGCATATTGCAGTAATAATTTCTTTTGTCTGAGAGTATTGCTTTTTTTGTCACATTCCTCATATGTCTAAATGTTTGCTGATCTGTTGTGTTTTTGGTTGTTCGCCATCTAGACCAGGCTTTATTTCTGAGTAGGATTTTATGCTTTGTTTCTTGAGAAAGCCAAGGGGCTGGTTTTGATCTAGTCCTGATGGTACGCTTGAGTGCATGCTGGTCAAGGATATCTAGGAATTTGGAGTTAAAGTATTTGACAGCCTCTTCAAGTGGAAAGGTTTTTTAGGGGAGACCAATTGCAAGCGCTAAGTTCACTCTGGATTAGCTCTTGGTTAAGATGCTTGTTAGACCGTATAGTCCTATATGATGCTGGGTGAGAGATGTCAGTTCTTTGCCTGATTATGTAGGTCAAAGAGTGGTCATTCACATCATCAGGGAGAATACCTACTTTGTAAGTTTGGTGGTAGTTATTAATAAGAATCCAATCTAGGGTGCTTTCTTTATTGTTTGGTTTGTTAATTCTAGTAGGAGAGCTAATGGTCTGGGAGAATCCATGAAGGTTGATATGAGAAGTGGGATGCTCAGTATTAATGCATTTCCAGTCAATATTGAAGTCACCTAGAATAATAGTTTCTTGTGGGAAGGTTGATGAGACCCAGCAAAGAATATCCTCTAGGGAACTGATATTATTTCCAGGGGGCAAATTGACACAAAAGATAAATATGGATTTGCTAAAATTAAGTTGAATTTTGGAAATAAGGACTACTGCATTATTGTCCTTAGGTGGGTTGTAGGGTGGGGAGATAACTTGAAGGCCATCCTTAAAGAGAATTGCTACTGCCCCTCCCTTTCTCTTTTTATGGTTTTGTCTCATAATATTGTAACCTGGTGGGATAATTTCATTATCTGGAGTTCCTGGTTTTAACCAAGTTTCTGTCAAACATAGAATATCAAAAGAGTGTATGTCCAGGAGAGAATGGGGTTGGGGAATTTTGTTATTAACACTTAGGATATTGAGATGTGCTATAAGGAGTGAGTTGGGGTGTTTATTAGGGGTGAGTGTGTTAGAAGGATTGGTAGTAAGGAGATCAGTAGGTATGACATTGGCTGGGCCAGGATTAGGATGGATGTCTCCATTTACTAAGGACTGCTTTTTTAGTGTAAGCAAAGGATAATGTATGTTACTAATTAGATATCAAATATTCTTGGTTAATGGATTATTATATTTAATGTGAGCCAATCTGTGGTACTTTGCAGTTAGGTATCTAGGTGTGGATATTATATTTATGTTGTTATGGGAGGAAGTGAGGATTTGTGTGGCTGCTGTTTAGTTGGGTAATGTAACTGAGAGTGATGTAGGTGCTTAAAGAAGGTTAAGAAATAGGCTGAGGTTAGAATAGATATGAGAGTAACAATGAGTAGTAGTGTAGTTAGTGTAGAGGTAGTTTTATTAGGCATGGCAATACAAATTGCAAAAGGGCATTGTGGGTAGGTAGTAAAGTTCAAAGACAGGATAGAGAGGTATGAGTTGGAGATAAACACTAAGTGTTGGGAGCTGTGATGGGTTAAGTGGAGATGAGGGTGTGGTGGGATTATTTGATTTGTTGGTAGGAGAGGTGGGAGTGGCTAAAAAGTATAAGGCTAGGATCCCTGGGGTGGGAATTGGGGGTAGGGTAGGGGAGCAGAATGAACCCGCAGGGAGAATGGAGCGGGAAGAGACAGGTGAGGGGTGAAGGTCTTGAGAAGCAATCTGTGAAATGCTGACTGCTGAAGGTAAGTAAGGAGGAGATGAGTGAGGGGGATAGAAACTCAGTAATAGATAGTAGGGAAAAACCTTGGTAGCTATAGAGAAAGAAGGAGGTTAGAGTGGGATAGAATGAAGAGCAAGAATAGGTGAAAAAAAGGCTATTAAGTAGAACCAAAACGGAGAGGGGTAGACATAGGAGAAAAGAAAGGGTAGATAGTGGCGCCACCTAGAGGGTGAGGATATGTTTGCCAGTAGTTCCTAACAGGGGTAGCTGGACTAGGAATACATCAGGAGATGTAAGAGGTACAGAGGAGGGAACAATAAGGGAAAAGAATGAGAGCTATGTAGGTTACAGAATACAGAAAGGATATGGCTGCTGGCTGACTTGGATAGGAAGCGTGTTTTAAGCCTTAGTAAAATATTATTGACAAAGTTAGACTTTACTATCAGCTGTAGGAGACCACATACTTTCTTGTTCCTTGAAGTGGTGGGAGTGCGGAGTTTATATGACAGTAGTCTTTGGTTTACGGGTAACACAGCAGGTAAATAAAGTGGGGTAGGTTCTTAATTCTTAGAACAGGATATGCAGGCTGGAGAGCTGGGTAGAATATAGGGGAGAAAGAGAAAAATATGTAATATAGACAAACAGTAACTTAGCAATAAGGGCACAAGGTCATTTCAGATAAACAGGAAAAACATATATACATTCACTTGGTAAAAAAGCAGTAAAGGAAGAGATATATTAACTAGATAAGTCTCATTGTTAGGAAAGTAGCTGTAAACACTGAGTCAGGCAGTGAATATAAAAGTTGCTATAAGACAAACCTGAATAGCACATGTTAGTATCTTAAAGGCAAAACTAATGCAGCAATAAAACGATACTATTTCAAAGTTCAACAGATAAAAATAGCACACTTCCCGAGAATTTCAAATACAAGGTAACATTAGCCTATAGCAGTTCAGTGAATAGCACAGCTCTTATTATAATAACTTTTTCCAGGTTTACATTAGGTTTACAGCAAGGCATAAAATGAGCACATAGCAGCAGTTAAAAACAACAATAAAATTCAGTTAATCACCAGGTAGTATTAAGTACTACTAGGTTAGCAAGGGCAAGGTAACGAAAAGATACTGTGCACACACTGCGCTATCCTGTGGCAGTTAAACCTGTGACTGAAACAGCGTTTGTGTTTTAAATTTAGTGCACCAAGTGGTCTACAGCATTAATCCTTTTTAAGCCCTAGAACTAGAGTTCAATTGCAGGTTATGGCAGGCAAATAGAGGTTTCTCAGTTGGTGCCCTGAGTGTCACAAAGTTAACAAGTCAATTAGGTATGAATACAATAATGTTGTACTAGGGAAATAACCTCTGGGCTCTTTCCCATTACTTAGTGCTGAGTCGTAACCCTTGTAATTAAAATCCTGAGAATGCTTCTTCAAAAGCAGTTAGCAGAAGTGGGGAATTTAGTTTCATTAATGGAAAATAATAAAGGTGCACTATGAAAAAGGCTAATGGCTCTCGTCAGATAAGAGTGCTCAACTAGAAACTCTTCTCTCCTTGTAGTTAAAATCTTGAGAATGCTTCTTTAAAAGTGGTTAACGGAAATGGGGAATCTAGTTACAGTAATGAAAAAAGTAAAGGTGCACTATGAAAATAGGCTCACAGTTCTCATCAGATACTAGCGCTCAAGTTGAAACCCTTCTCCCATAAATATTCTGGATGTTGTATTATTCTAAGTCCAAAAAGTAAAGATAGTGAGGAAGCAGACAACGAAAGGTTTTGATTGCATTGGATTTGTGAAAAGCTTGTGTCAAGAGCTGAGATTGTACATTGTTGAATCACAAGGAATGGAATTCAGATGAAATCGGAAGCATACCTCTCAACTGTCCAGATTTTTGCAGAATGTCCAGATTTTTGTCTCAAAATTTTGGTCTGTTCCTCATAAAAGTTTTGTTTTTCTGGCAAATCACTGGGATGATCTGAGGAATTAAATTAGTAAATACTGTCATAGATTTGACTTTCAGACTTCATGTCCTTTAGAAATGCATTATATCCGAGTGACGACCCCAGGTGCATCTGCAGTTAACTCCTACTGATGCCTCTAGGCGTCAAATATTGCTTGTTCATATTTGCATCAATAATTCCAAAACCATGCAATGTACAAGGTTTTAAAATATTTCATCCTAAAGCTTAAACAATGGCAAACTCAACTGCATTAATATTTGACATCTGGCTAGTGCAGGTAAATAGATATTAACTGTTGTTTTTTATAATATTAATTTGTATAGATATAATGTTCACATTTTTCTAAATATCTCAACAACCATGTAGCACAGAGAGAACTCCTTACCCTCATATGAAAGCTCTCAGCTAGATGAATAAAATGCTGCTGACAGTATGTATGTAACTTGAATGGCTGCTGAGATATTGTAAGCTGTTTCCAAATATTACAAATGTAATAGTTACTCCCCCAGATTCTCAAAAGCTTGCACTGAGTACAAGATGAGTGCAGGAGTCCACACAGGCAATATGTCTGCTGTGCGATCTATGAGCAGCGGGCAGGGGCGTGCACGAGAGCTCCAGCACTAATCCTGCACAGACTAAGCCCTGGTATGCAAATCACCTCATTTGCAGGAAAAATCCATGCAAATGAGGTGATATTGCAATCCAGAAAGCTTGCAGTAGTCCGTGCAAGACTAGTGCAATCTGCAGAAATGTACTCGGTTAGTAACCGAGTAGATTTCTGCAAATTCCAAAATGGAGCTATGACAGCTCCAGATAAAGGCTGCATATTATTGAGGAAGCATGCCAATGGCCAAGTAGAAGGCCTTTGGCATTGCAAACTGTTTAAAAAATAAATAAAACAACTTTTATTTTTTTTTCGCCAAACTCGGCTGTTTAAGCATAGGGCAGCGGCTCTCAAACGGGATCGGGGGGGAAATAATAAAATAAACCTAAAATAAGCATTCTAACTAAAAGCAGTATTCTGCCATGCAAGTCAATGGTAGGCATAAGACAACCTGGCCAGTGAGTAATGGTTGCTAAGGGGAGAGGCTCAGTGTGGGACATGTAACTATGCATTAACAGGTAATCCTATGCAAATGAGGGGAAGGCTAGTGAATCCCAGATTTCCCCAGGGTGTGAGGCAGGTCCCAAGAGTGTAAAAGTATAAATAGCTGGGTGCAAGACTAAGATATAGGTGACATCATGGGGGTGTGTGTCAGGCATACTGTAAGTGGATTGGAGCCCTGTGGCTCGGGATTGCTCCTAGCATAGCACAGCTAAGCTAGGGGTGTGTCTAAACCTGCCTAGCACTCTTTACAAAGTGTAAGTGGGTGTGCGCACCGCGCACCAGGTTTTACAGGAAGAAAAGGGAAGTTAAACCAGGAAATATCAGCTCTGTGCACATTAGAGCACTCTGTTTGCGCGATGTGCACACAGACTTAAACAGGGAGGCAATGGGAAGGGAAAACAGCAGTAGGAAGGTAATCAAGGAGAACTAGCTTAGCTGACAGGTGAAATGTATCAGAATCAGCCAATTACACAGGCAGCAGCCTAGCCCAGCACACCACTATAACTATACAAACAACTTTCCCCCTTGTATTTCTCAAAAACTCTGCATAACCGGTGTATACAGATGGGGAAATTTTACAAAACGAAAGCAAGAGAAAAAATATTAGGGGCTGCTTTTGCTATCATAAACCAGCATGTGCAAGAGGCTGAGGGTGGTGAGGATGTGAATGCTGCTGAGCAACCCACAGTGAGGAGACGGAGAAGAGTGTACAGACCCAGGGTAACCTACTAAGGGCTACATGAGGTGGAGATATTGGAGTGCTATGGGGTGGACAGGGACCTCTTACAACAAATTGTTGAGCTGTGCCGGCCACGCCTCACACACAGAACTAACAGAGCGGAACCCATCCCAGTGGATACCAAGGTATGTGTAGGTCTAAGAATACTAGCTACAGGTACCTTCCAAAGGCCAACTGGGGATATAATGGAGATATCACAGGCATCAGCATCCAGGGTACTCCACCAGTTCCTGGATGCCATGTCAGCACATGTCGGTGAGCATGTATATTTCCCCATCATCCGTGAGGCGTTGGCCAGTAATATGTGTCTCTTCCACCAAATAGCAGAATACCCTAAGGTAGTGGGTGCAATAGACGGCATGCACATATGCATCAAAGCACCACCTGGTGAGTGGGGTAGGGTCTACATCAACTGCAAGGGCTTCCCCTCCATCAACTGCCAGGTCATGTGCGATGCCCAGGGCATAATAATGAATGAATGTGCTGGCTGCCCTGGAAGCTACCACGATTCCCACATCTGGCATCTGATGCAGCTGTACCAGACATTTGCCAATGGGATCATCCCACACGGTCACCTAGTGGGGGATGCTGGATACGCACTGGAGCCATGGCTGATGACACCCATCAGAAATGCACACACACCCGAAGAAGAACTCAGTAATGAGGCTCATGCACAAACATGAATCATAATAGAGCATGTGTTTGGGATGCTCAAGTCATGGTTCCAGTGCCTGGACACATCTGGTGGTGCCTTGCAGTACTCACCAACTTTATGTACCCAAATTGTCCTTGTATGTGCCATGCTACAAAATATGATTCTGTGGAAATAGCTGCAGCAAGAACAGCATGGGGCAGTGCCACACAGCTCCCCACCATTGTCAAGGCCTGCACAGGCACAGAGTGACTCAGAGGAGGAACAACCTGAGCCTACCCCAGTAGGCAGAAGGAGGCATGCCAAGTATGCCCTGGTTTTGGCAAAGAGGCAACGCATAGCACATGCACTGACACAGTAGGGACCCACGGAATGACACCTCTCTCCTTCTTGCACATACAGTAAAAGGGATGCCAAATATGACACTACCTGTGCTCAACCATGTATAGGGAGTGTACTATGTACATCCTACATAGGCAGCCCTGCAGCACCACCCTCAATACTGGGACACCCACAAGGTAAGTGACTCACACATACCAGTTGGGAGGTGACATACCCAACAACAGTTAGAGCCAGCAGGATAGGTGTAGACAAACACAAACAAATGCTGTACTATGGCCTCTGAATGAGCCCTATGGGTAACCCCACCCTCTGGCCTACACAGACGGACTACAGCAGGCCAGACAGTTGGATGTAAGTTGTGAAGGCTAGGACATCAGAAACTAATATGCAGGTAATTAAAGCTAAGATCTGTAGTACACTGGTATGCCTCTAGCCAGCACGCTAGGTAAGACTACAGACTGAAATGGAGTACCTGACATACCAGTACAGTCCAAGCAAATGTGTACAAGTGTCAGGTGTGGCCCCCATCCTATGTACACTTATAGTAACATTCAGGTGTGCCCCCCTACTCCTGTGTAGAAATGTAGAAACAGTCAGGTCCCCCCCGCTATGCATAAATGTAGTAACAGTCAATTCCAAATGGCCGATGGATACCCTGCAGACACAGCATGCTACCTGTTGATATACAACACAAAGATCAGCACCGCAGTACAAACTACCTGGACTTGATCCACACATGCAATACAGATGGCCATACTGGGCATGCTCACACACTTAGAAGAATGAAGGCAATGTCAGTCAACAACATATTGAAAGGTCATACTGGGCATGCTCACACACTTAAACACATGAAGGCCATGTCTGCAAACACCAGTGGACCAGACATATCTGGCAGTCACAGTTCTTAGTGCAGACACAAGTCAGTATGCACCACTCCTGCCTTGCACACACAGTGGATAGGAATACAGAAATATATGTAAGGACAACACACTATAATAAACCACAGGTAGACGGACATAGATGTGTGGAAGAGGGTGACCGTGACAGGGAAACTTCCGGGCCTGTCCCACCCAGCTCACAGCCAAAGGGCCCCAAACACATGAGGTGCAGATGTCACTCGCATGACAGACTATGTGGGGCATGTGCCAGCTGTGCAACATGACTGTACAAGGAAGTAGTCATCTAGTAGCTGTATACATGTACCTGTGACATATGACCCCTTGTGTGCCCGCTTGTGGCATGTCAACCCTTACATGAATGGATTATGGCCCATGCACACACCGTCCTCACCATAGCAATATTATGACAAGCCTGCTGAGGCATCCAATGTGAAATACACCTTTGGGAGAGCTGTAGTTCAGTAATCTCCATGGTGCGTCCCATAACTGCATACTGCTGTAGTGATAAACTAGTTAGGTCGTAGTTCTACCCCCAGACTTGCCAACTGTGTGTTTGTATGTGAATCTTTGTGTGTGTGTCTGACTGAATAGAGAGCAATGCTTTTTAGGCTACTCACACTCCTTACAAAACATATACTCAACTTTGGCAAGGCTGCTGATATCACTCACCTGGAAATACACCTCTGGGAAACTCATAACCTAATAATCACTGTAGCGTGTCCTATATCTGCATGCTGCTATAGTGTAATAAAGTAGTTAGGTAGGTGTTCTAACCCTAGACCTGGTAACTGGGTGTGTGTCTGAGTGAGTAGAGAAAAATGCTTTTAGGCTACTCACACTCCATACAATTCACATACTCAACTTTGGCAAGGCTGCTGATGTCACCCACCTAGAAATACACCTCTGGGAAGGTTGTAGCTCAGTAATCTCTGTAGCGTGTCCTGTAACTGCGTACAGTTGTAGTGTGATCTAGAACTGTGGTAGGGTTCCATCTCCACCCATGGCAGTTCTGGATGTTATATGCGTGTTTCAATGTCTATGTATGGGGCAATGCACTATAGGCTACTCACTCTCAGTACATTTCAAATGCCCTACTTTGGCAATCCTGCTGATTTTATTCATTGTGAAATACAACTTTGGGGAGAAAGTTCTTTAGTAATCCCTGTGGTGTGAGCTATAACTGTTCTATCCTGCAGTGTAATGTAGGCCTTGGTCAGAGGTTCTATACCCCCACATGTCAGTTGTGGATGTTTTGTGTGTGTCTCACTGTCTGTGTAGGGAGCAATGCATTTTAGGCTAGTCACTCGCAGTACAGTTGAAATGCCCTACTTTGGTAATCCTGCTGATGTCATTCATTGTGAAATACACCATTAGGGAAGGGTTTCTTTAGTAATCCCTGTGGTGTGTCCTATAACAACTCCATTCTGTAATGTGATATGGACATCGCTCAGGAGTTCTATACCCACACATATCAGGTGTGGATGTTTTGTGTGTGTCTCGCTGTCTGTGTAGGGAGCAATGCATTTTAGGCTAATCACTCGCAGCACAGTTGAAATGCCCTACTTTGGTAATCCTGCTGATGTCATTCATTGTGAAATACACCTTTGGGAAAGAAGTACTTTAGTAATGTCAGTGTTGCATACTGTAACTGTGTAGTGCTTTAGTATAATAAACTAATTAGGTAGGGGTTCTACTCCCAGACATGACAGGTGTGTGTGTGTGTTTGTAACTTGTATCCTGTGTAGAGGTGGTTATGAGTGTGTGGGCAATGTGGAGGGGATTTTGCTTATTTATTTTATAGTGGCCCTACTATATATCACAATGTCAACCATACAGGGATAACAGATGTAAATTAGCTGAGAGGCTGGGGTGCAAAGCCATACTCATACATGTGACATCAAGGTGAGCCAATCACAGTTTGCAACCCCATTATTACCCAGAGCACACCTCAACCCATGTGTCATACGCACACACATGCCTAGGCAACAGCCAATATGTGGGTAGTACACTGCATATTGGCCACTGATACTAACTATGCAGTGATAGCAGTGGGCTACAGAGGGCATGTCACCCTGCCCATCTGTTCAATATGCACGTACATGCAGACAGTGCACCTCCACCATGTTCCCCAATGGACACTTGCACCACCTATGGTGCCTTCACATGTGACTCACAATGGACATACCATGCCTGATAACATGTCCTGTATGGACAGATGACACTGACATCAGGGAATATTAGCATGCTATCAATGTAGGTGCAAGGTAAACCTGCTGCCCATTAGCAGTTCCTGCCACAGATGGGCAAGACTGGCACATCTGATGATAATCTGTGTTCACAACATGGGCCAGACACCCCAGGTACAGTAGCACATGTCACTGTACATGCATGTGGGAGGTGTGCACATCTCAAACACCATCCATGTCATGGACTAAGGAACACATACATGGTAAGTGATGCACAGCATTGGCCACAATAGTTCCCCAGGTGACTGGATGGGGATGCAATACCCACCTGTGTGGGCAAATGCAGAAACTACAGGCCTGAGCCACAATGCAGACCATTGTCAGGTGGTCTGATGCCAAGGTATACTCATTGCCCACCCTTGTAGAGCCTGCTTGCACAGTTGACCACCACACACCCATGCATACATGCACCCTTGCATGTCAGAACTGGCACCCTGTGTGTTCGTGTGTGTGTTGTACGGTGCATATGTCCACATCCACACTCACTACAACCCCCCAGGGCATACTGAAGCATGCTGTCTGATGTCTGACACCTCCACATACTCTTTGCCCATACAACCTCTGTATTACACGTGTGGTGCATGTGATGCCTGCACATTGATGTGTTGTGGCAATCCCACTAGTGATGAGTTGCACTCCTGGCTCTGCCTAGTGTGTCAATGTGTGCACGTCCCTGTGTGAGTGTGCCTGTGTTGATGCTGACACCTGTTCATGCAGACAGGCACATGTACGTCACCTACCCTATATCTACCGTAACCCTGTTGCAGATGTCACTCACCATCACATATATATTCTGAGTGATCCACAGCAGGTGGCGCATCCAATAACTGCATTGAACTGTGATAACACTACATAGTTGTCGGGGTTTGATACCTTGTGCTGGTAGGTGTGTGACACAAACGTGCTTCAGTTTTTACTCTCCCAACCCTCCCTGACATGTATTTGCCTCTGTCTGCCTCCCACACCTGCTTTGCTTAGGCAGCAGCATGTGTAATTTAAGTGATGCTCATGATCAGCTGACGGCCTCTACATGAATTGCAGCCCTCCCCTAGCTGATTGAATGTGGAACAGCTGTGGTAATATTCCCATAACCAAATGCATGGAAACACACTCCAATACCTAGGAACATCATGGTGGTGTTGGCCCTTTTCAGTCACTGTGGGCAGGAACTAGATCTGCAAAAAGCATCTCAGATAGATTGGGGATTTACCTCTGACAACATACACTGTGGAAAGAGGGCAACGAACAGGAGGGGCATGTGCCTGACCTGACTACAGACTGTAAGTGCTGCTATACTGCATTTGGAGTAATGTTGGTTTAACAGTGTTTGTCTGTATATGCCTGTCGTACATGTCGCAATACCTGCCATGTCAGTTCCATGTATATGAAGAATCCCCATCTGCAGGGTCATCTGCAGACTGAGCAGTGTTGTGCCTTTGGTTTCATGTGTTAGCCACAGTGCATCTATCTGTGGAATGCAGAAGGTAGTGTGAGGATTGCAGTCTGTAGATGGTGAAGGCTGTGACAGTTATTGACTTCATATCCTTCATAGGACATATGTTGCAAAAAACCCCGTTACAATGGTAAATGTCTGAGGTTATCACAGCAACATGTCTATACTGGCCCTGTGTATGTGCTGTCAGCCACACCTCTGTCAACCTTTGTACATATGTCATGCATGAAGTGGTGCACATGTGCTGTACACCATAAACAGTGTCACCATATCTGATAACAAGCCAGTAATATATCAGATTGCTACACATGTCATGTACAGTATGGGGGATATATCATGACATAACCTGGACATTCTGTGGATGTTTGTACAGTACTGAGGTCTGTGTAGTGATGGTGAATGTCAGCAGTGTGTATATTGTTAATATGTACATTAGCCTGTGTACAGACTGTGGTAGATGTCAATGTTCTGGCTCCCCTTCAATCTGATGATACATGCTGCCCCACTGTATGGTACTGTTTTGCCGTACATGTTTGTAGGGCCATACACACATGTCCCATACCACAGACAGCCATCAGACCAAACTGTGTAGCAGCCCAGTATATGTAGGGTCATTCTGTGAGTGGCACATATGAGGATGGTGTAGAACAGATAGTCCATATAATGTAATAATATGCTATCTTACCATATGTGGCTGTGGCTGTGTTCACATTGGTTGTGGTTATGCACTTTCACACAGGTGTATCTTACCCTGTGCTGTGACATGGCTGTTGAACCTGCTATATATGCAGGTACATGTGCATTCCCCCATGCAAGATGTAGGCCAGTGTTGAGCCAGTCTTCCTGTAGCCTGCACAGTGCATTGTTACATGCCTAGCAGCCTAGTGTACTTATCCAGTGAGATGTCATGTGCAGATACTTGCCAGATGTACTGCTGCTGGGCCTCCCTTAAAAGTCATGTATGTTAGACAGAGCAGTGGGATGCTGTACAGATATATGTCAATATCTAGTGGGTAGTATGTGTCCATGGCATCCCTGTACCAGCAGTCATCATGTGTCAGGCCAGACAGCAGTGTGTGAATCCAAAACCTATGGTGGCAAATGTATACCAGTCAGTATGTGTTATACCCATCTACATGGCTGTCTACATCCATATTGTCAGGCCTGGTACACATGTTGTGTACTAAGGGATTATGTGTAAACCTCTGGACTGTACAGGGTGTGTCCGAAGTTCCACATATATTGGCCAATGTCTTTGCTGTACTCCACAGGGGTATTACATGCTAGCAGCACTACTTTATAATGATTCCTTAGGATGTCTGTCAGTAGCCAATGGTACACATGTTATAAGCAGATGTCACCTTCCACACACACACCATGTCTGTGAAGACAATCCCAATGACAGTAGCAATAGTCAAGTAATATACCTGCTATATATACCTGACATCCCCTTGCACTACGACTTTGGGATTATAGAGGCTGGGGTAGGGCTACATTCCAAATCCAGGACATATGGTGGAAATATATGTACATATACTTATCCAGATAGCCATATATATAATTACACATGTGTACTACTTTCAATTACCATTTTCATGGCAACCACCCACTATAAATCCCTACAGCATGAGGGTGTGGTCCCTTTACATTTCCTATGTGATGGACATCCTTCCTGTGTGTGGGCATCAGTGTTACAGACAGCAGGTAGCAATACCTCTTACAGAAGAACCTGCACACTCAGAGCGGCCACATATTCGGAGGAGGATCAGGAACTGCAGACAGACTGTGAGTAGAGTTGTGTTATGCTTTGCATAGTACTGGTGTTACAGGGTGTGTGTGTGTGTACATACTAGTATACCTTGGAATGCAGTCTGTCAGCATAGCTCACTACTGTGGGCCTATCCTTTGCTGGACAGAGGTAGGCCTATCATGTGTTGTCCACACAGGTCCTTTGTCAGATATTACACTGGCAGTGTGTGTGTTGATGCTATCAGTACATGGCTACATCCATTTCTTTGTCTAACCTCAATTCCCTAACTAAGGGTATGTTGCAGACTATCCTGTAACACCAGCACCTTGCTTAGTGTATGACAACAGTGTTCCACATATGTGCCTGTGTTCCAGCCTCTGTTCACCATCTATATACCAAGCTTTGCACATATGTCATGCTGTTGGGAGTTGTTATGTAGGGAACTGTGAGTATATCACACTGCCATTGCTGCCATAATTCCACTGCTGTTGTATCCCCCACACATACAGTGGGGCTGGGGCCATATATGTGTGGGCCTCACCTACACAATACATGTGTGCCTTATGCACTCCAGAGGCCAGTGTATGTAACAGTGGTATATGGGCCTGTATTACTGAGTGTAGGTGGGGAGCACCATAAGTGACATAGGCTGTTACAAAATGTGTGGGTATCAGTGGTGAGCTGCCACAAGGTATCTGGATGTACAGTACCATATACTTCACCTATATTGACATTACTTACATGAATTGGGGTACTGCAAGCCTACTGCCTCCTGCCATACAGACTGTTCTGTTTGTCGGTGTGCTCGTGAAGGTGTCAGTTATGCTTTGTTATGTACCAGTTACAACCCATTTGATCACAAAATGTCTTTACCTCCTACTGAGTTTGTACAGAGTGGAGATAGAGGCTGCTGAACTATACACCTGCAGTACATACTGTTGATTGTTTGGTATCCTGTGGCCCAGTCTGTCTTCATTATTGTACAATTTGAAGGGCTTGGCCTGGACAGCAACAGTTATGAACCTTTCCAGACTACTGTATTAGTGTAACTGTGTCACAGTTGCAGTACTCTGTTTATATGGTTGTCAGTATCTGAACAGCTATATGATATGGCATATATAACTGTTATAGTACACAATAAAAGGATCTACATTTCTGCAAACCTGTGTGTGGTGTCTTTCCTATGACCTTTCTATGGGTATATGTTGCAGGCAATGACTGACATTTGTATGGGTGGCCCAAACAGTGCTCAGTTGTTCAGGTGTTAACTGTAGGCATAGTGGCTGTTCCATACTGTGTGCACCTTCTACATATGTATCTTACTGTACATGTATCTGCATGTGTATGTGTAGTCACAAGTATATATATATATATATATATATATATAGGGGATGTTGATGGTTTCCACATATTACATGTCCTATGGGAGGCAGACTGTACTTGATAGTGTATTGCAGGGCGCATATGTTTGGCTGTGGGGGATGCCTATTCGTACAAGACATATAGTGTGTGGGGCCTCTCAACCCCATTAACGGTGCATGTGGCCATATGTGTATTTGTTAATCTGCCATTGCTATCTATAGATGTATGACCATATATACCTACATAGATATATATATCTGCTAACATATATATAACTATGTCCGTATATACCTACATAGATATATATCCGCATACACATATGTAACGTGCTGTGTATATGTAGACATATAGGTGTAGACACATACATGTGTTGATTTAGGCATATGCATGTATATATGTGCATATATATTGATATATATATGTATATAGTTTTAGAAATTAATATATATATATATATATATATATATATATATATATATATATATATATATATATACATAGCTACATATCTAGATATGTTGTATCTGTTTAGATATTAATATATTTACACACATACATCTAGATGTTGGTATACATTCTCTGTACTGTTGCATAACTGGACTGGATGATATGTTTCTGAAAACATCAAATCTCTTTGTATCTATCATGGTCTATTGGTAACTCATTTTGTCTGTGGTGTGCAGGGTCTTTGGTTTGAACCTTGCAAGAGCTGTTTATTTTGTTGCTGGGCAGAACACAGCCCATTGGATACACAGTGATTAAGGCACTTTAAAGCAGTTGCAAATGGGTTTGTGCAGAGCTAAGCAATGCCTACACAGGGTAAGCAATTCAGCAGCTGAGTATAAGAAACTGTAACCAGACTTTTGCAGTGCTTACCTCCACACAAACCCATGCAAACCCACGTACAACTGCTTTAAAATGCTTTAACTCATTACATGAGTGATGCCTCCAGGTGCATCTGTAATTACCTCCTACTGCACCTCTAGGCATCAAATATTGCCTGTTCATATTTGCATTAACAATTACAAAACCATGTTATATACAAGGTATCAGAATATTTCATCTTGAAGCATACATAATGGCAAACAAAATTGTATTGATATTTGACCTATGTCAATGAGTATTTTTAGAAGTGTAAGGTGATAACTTCATTTTTAAAGGCTCAAGCCACACCCACTAGTAGTTAAAGGTACACACTCAAAATACCTGTACTGGAGGGAATGAGTTAATCACTCGGTATCCTTCGGCTCTTGTTCTGCCTTGCAGCAAGATAAACAACCTCTGGCAGGCTAGAACCCAGGACGATGCACACTATAGCCAAAGTGATTTACCTCTTAGCCATCTAAGATATACATAACCCTGCTGTATTCATTAACATATCATACAGCCCAGTCATTAAACAGTACAGAGAGTGTATTCCAACATGTAGATATATGTGAGTGTGAAAATATATTAATGTCTAAACAGATACAACATATTGATATATGTATATATATATATATATATATATATATATATATATATATATATATATATATATATACACACATATATGTAAGCAGATATTTATATCTATATAGGTATATACGGACATACATCTGTAAGTGGGAACATAGCAGAAATATATATGTCCACATGCAACATTAATGGAGTTGAATGGCACAAACAACATACGTCATGCACGAATAGGTATTCCCCCCACAGCCAAACACGTCTGCCCTGCAATACACTACCAACTGTTACAGATCCCATAACCAGGACCTTACACGGCAAGGGCACAAAGTGTTAAGAATACTCCATCCCACCTGTATGATGTCAGGCTGGTATCAGTAACATATCATGCAGTATAGTCAGGCTCATAATGACTCCCATTTTGCAGTCATCTGTTACCTTTGTTAGCCAGAGTCCCATACTGTTGGCCTGTACTTCAGAGATGTAGATGCCAAACAACAGTGGTCCTAGGAATGAACCCTGAGGTACTCCACTTGTCACTTGTCTGGGAATAGATTTGGAGTCAGTTACACCTACAGTTTCAGTTCTGTCAGTAAGCCATGTGGCAAACCATCGAGTGGCATAGGGATGTATGGCCGGATTAATATGTTAATCTATGTTTCCAGACTGGGGGATGGTGTTGAAGGGCTTCGCAAGGTCCACATAGGCTTTGTGGACTGCCTTACCCTCTTCAACAGCTATGCAGACTGAGTCAAAGCAGTCAATCAGTTTCAGGAGACAAGACTGACCCTCCATGAGCCCAATCTGTGTGGGGTCCAGTGTTTGAGGGTTGCCAATGTCTGCATTCAAAACATCCCTGATAATGCAGCCCATGGCCATGCAGATCAGGCTCATCAGACTGATGTGATGATAGTTCCAAAGATCACAAGTGAATCCCCCTTGTGGAGTGGAATATCTGCAGCTGTGCTCCACTCAGCCTGATGCAAGGCTATGATTACACATGACAGTTATATGAGTTGCCATTTTATTTTGTAGTTCATGTAGTACACAGCCCAGGATGTCATCTAGTCCCATGGATGTTGTATTCTTAGCTGTGGATAGTGCAGTTTCTGCCTGTGTGGCCATGTTTACTGGGCAAAGGAACTCTTTATGTATTGACATCGGCCCTTTTGGGGGTGAAAGGGGGTGAATGTGGCACTAAATCAATCTGCCAGGATATTGGCACATTCCGTGGGAGCAGTCTATGTAATGTCATTCTGTTGCAGCTCAGAGCACTTCTGAGCATCGCCAGTTAGATTCTGAACATAACCATAGAATGCTGTGTGGTTGTCTGTGGAATCTGTGGCAATTTTAGTTACATAACCAGCTTTGGAGGATTCCATGAGGGATCTCAACGTCTTACTGGGGCTGGTAAGGGAGTTGTTTGCATCCTTGAATTATCCTTTTTTCTTCAACTGTGTCTACCTTCTGTTGTATACTCTGTTAATGACAGGAGACCACTAGACTGGCTTGCTTATTTGGGAGGTGAACATCGTGGTCCTATGTGGGATGTCAGGAATCATGCACAAGTGGACGTGCTCATACAGTGCCTTCATGCAGGATTCATCAGTTGAACTGTCAGCTCCTGTCTCCATGGGTGTCACAAACATTGTCACTTCTGCCTTGAGTAGCATGAAGTTGGCTTTGGAGAGGTCTTTTACGGACAACTGTATATATATTATTTTCACATGTTCAGTTTGATTAGCTTGTGGTGAAATTACTTTGGTGAAACCGCAATCTCATGTATTGTTAAGATGGCTTAGTGGTTAGTTACTGTGACTGTAGTGTACAGGGTCTTGGGTTCATGACTTGTAAAGACAGGTTATTTTTGTTCTGGCCAGAACAGCGGTTAATGCATACAAACTAATTAGTGCCACTTAGGTTTTTCAAACTCAATACAATTCAAATGCCCTACTTTGGCAATCCTGCTGTCAATCACTGTGAAGTACACCTTTGGGGAAAGAGTACTCTAGCAATCTCTGTGGTGCGTGCTATAACAGTGTAATGCTGTAGTGTGATGTAAAGCTCTGGTAGGGGTTCTATTCTCACACATGGGAGTTGTGGATGCTTTTGTGTCTGTTCCTATGCCTGTGTATAGAGCAATGCATGTTTGGCTAGTCACACTCACTACAATTCATTTGCCCTACTTTGGCAATCTTGCTGATGTCACTCACTGTGAAATAAACCTTTGGGGAAAGAGTACTCCAGTAATTTCTGTGGTGTGTTCCATAATTGCATAGTGCTGTAGGGTAATAACTGGTTAGGTATGGATTCTAATCCCAGATGTGAAAGGTGTTTGTGTCTTAATGTGTCAATGTTTGTCCTTTGCAGAGGTGGTTGTGAGTGTGTAACAACTGGACTGAATGTTGAGTGGGTTTTTTAAATATCTTATATGGTGCCTCTAGCATAAATCACAATATCCACCGTGCAGGGATAACAGATGTGATGTTAGTACATAGTCAGTCAGGGGTTTGATACCCTGGACTGGTAGGAGTGTGACACAAACATGCTTACCATCTACTCTCCCAACCCACCCTGACTTATCTTTGCCTGTGTGTGCCTCTGTCACCCCTTCTCTGGTGGATGTGGAGATTTACACCTGCTTTGCTTAGGCAGTGGCATGTGTATTGATCTATGCTATCATAGATCTATGTGCTATGCTCATGATCAGCTGATGACCTCTGCATGGATTACAGCCCTCCTCTAGCTGATTGCATGTGGAACAGCTGAGGTAACATTCCCATAGCCAATTGCATAGAAACACACTCTAATATCCAGGAACATCATGTTGGTGTTGGGCCTTTTCATTCACTGTGAGCAAGAACTAGGTCTGTTGTTTGGCAAACAGCATCACAGATGGATTGGGGACTTACCTCTGCAACATACACTGTGGAAACAGGCCAACACACAGGAGGGGGATGTGCCTGTCCTGACTACAGACTGTAAGTTCTGCTATACTGCAGTTGGGGTAATATTGGTTTAACAGGATGTGTGTAGATATGGCTGTCCTACAAGTTTTAATACTTGTCATGCCAGTGCTATGTTTATGAGGGATCCCCATCTGTAGGGTCATCTGCAGACTGGACATTGTGTGGTGCCTTGTGTTCCTTGCGTTACCCAGAGAACACCTATCTCTCAACTGCAGAAGGTATTGTGAGGATTGCAATCAGTAGATGGTGACAGCTGGGAGAGTTACTGAAGTCATAGCCCTCAAAGGACATATATTGCATCAAACCCTGTCACGACAGGAAATGCATGAGGTTATCACAGCGACATGTCAATATTGGCCCTGTGTTTGTGCCTTCAGTCACAACTCTGTCAACCTTTGTACATATGTCATGCAGTAGGGGGTGCATATATTCTGCACACCATATTCATTGACAGCATATCTGATAACAAGCCAGTGAGATATCAGACTGCTACACATGTTATCTATAGTAGGGGTTATATTTGAGGACATAGCCTGGGCATTCTGTGATTGTGTGTACAGTACTGAGGTATTTGTAAGTCTGGTAATTGTCGACAGTGTGTGTATAGTGCATATGTACCTTGGCCTGTTTAGACACTGTGGTAGATGTCATTGTTCTTGGTCCTGTTCTATCTGATGTTACATGCTGCTCCACTGTATGTCATTTTATCAGTTTACATGTTTGTAGGGGCGAACACACACATGTCCCAAAACACAGACAGCCATCGGACCACATTGTGTAGTGGCCCAGTATATGTAGGGTTGTTGTGTGACTGGCTCATAGGAGGATGGTGTACATCAGATAGTCCATATACTGTAATAGTATGCTATCTTACTATATGTGGCTGTGGCTGTGTTCACATTGGTTTTGGTTATGCACTTTCATGCAGGTGTCAGTTATTCTGTGATGTGACATGCCTGTAGAGCCTGCTATCTATGCAGGTACATGTGTATTCCCACATAGGAGATGTAGCCCAGCACTGAGTCAGTCTGCCTGTAGCCTGCACTGTGCTTTGTTACATGCCTAGCAGCTTACTGTATTTATCCAGTGAGATGTCATGTCCAGATACTTGCCAGATGTACTGCTGCTGGGCCACCATAACAGTCATGTATGTCAGACAAAGCAGTGGGATGCTGTTCAGATGTATGTCACTAACTAGTGGATAGTATGTGGCCATGGCACCTCTGTACCAGTGGTTATTATGTGTCAGGACAGACAGGGGTGTATGAATGCATAACCTATGGGGGCAAATGTATACCAGTATGTACGTGTTATACCCATCGACATGGCTAACATCCACATTGACAGGCCTGGTCCACATGTCTTGCATGAAGGGGTTATGTGTATACCCTGGACTGACCAGAGTGTGCCAGACTGTCCACATATATTGGCCATATCACAGCTGGAGTCCAAGGGGTGTTACTGTGCTAGCAGTGGTACTGTACTATAATGACCTTAGGATGTCTGTAAGTAGTCAATGGCGCACATGTTAACAGCGGATGTGGCCTCCCACATGCACCATTTCTGTGAAGACAGTCCCTATTACAGTAGCAATAGTCTACAAATATACCTGCACTACATACGTGACATCCCCTTGCAATAATAAGTTGGGACTACTGGGGCTGAGGTAGGGCTCCACTCCATGTGCAGGACATATGGTGAACATATATGTATATATAAGTACAAATATATCCATATAGATATATACACGTATACATATCTTGCTTACTGTATGACAACAGTTTTACACATATGTGCCTGTGTTCCAGCCTCTGTCTTCCACCTACATATCAGGCTTTGCACATATGACATGCTGTCAGGGGTTGTTATGTAGTGGGCTGTGTGTATGTCATGCTGTCATTCCTGCCATCACTCCACCGCTGTTGTGTCCCACACACATACTGGGTGGTTGGGGCCATATATGTGTGGGCTTCACCTACACAATACATGTGTGCACTAATGCACTCCAGAGGGCAGTGTATGTAACAGTGGTATATGGCCCAGTATTAGTGAGTGTAGGAGGGGTGCAGCATGACTAACCTAGGCTGTTACAACATGTGTGGGTATCTGGGATAAGCTGCCTTAAGGTATCTGGATGTACTTTACCATACAATCCACCTTGGGTAATTGCAGGCCTACTACCTCCTGCCATATGGGATGTTCTGTTTATCAGTGTGATTGTGTCAGGTATGCCTTGTTATATAACATATACATCCCATTGTGTCAACTGGGGTCTGTACCCCCGAGGGATTGTGTACAGAGTGAAGATAGAGGCTGCTGACCTATACATCTGCATTACGTACTGTTGATTCTCTGGTATGCTGTGGCCCAGTCTGTCATTACTATTGTACTAGTTGAAGGCCTCAGCCTGGACAGCAACATATGTCAACCTTTCCAGACTACTGTCTTAGTATAACTGTTTCACAGTTGAATTACACTGTTCATATGGATGTCAGTGTCTAAACAGCTATATGACATGGCATATACAACTGTCATAGTACACAAATAAAGCTTTCACAATCATTTATGCACACCTGTGTGTGGTGTTATACCCTTTGATATCTCTGTGGGTATATGTTGCAGGCTATGAATGTCATTCGTATGGGTGGCTCATACAGTCTCCAGTTGGTAAGGTGGTGACTGTAAGAATACTGGCTGCTCCATATTGTGTGCACATACTGCATATGTATCTTACTGTACATATATCTGTGTGAGTATGTGTAGTTACATATATATATATATATATATATATATATATATATATATATATATATATACCAGTATCTGCATATATGTGTCTGTGTATATGTATCCTAGGGATGGCTATGTGTTGTCTGGTCCTGGTTATGGGATCTGCAACACTTTTTACTGTATTACAGGGGGGTCGTGCTTGGCTGGGGGGTATACCTAGTAGTACCAGATGTATATTGTGTGGGGCCTCTCAACCCCATTAATGTTGCATGAGAACATATATGTTTTTGTTTCTTCCCCATTGTTATCTACAGATGTATGTCCGTATATACCTGTAAACATATATATATATATATATATATATATATATATATATGTTCATAGGTTCATAGGTAGGTACTAGGCTATTGGCCCTAGGGCCTATATAAGCCTAGCCAAAGATACCCTGGCTTTCACCATCCAAGAAAATTATTTTCCTGTGCCACTGTTGAGCAGAGCCACAGAAGTGATCCCCGGGGAGAATTTCCTATCTCCCATCCAATCATCAAGATTTTTCTTGAACAGTGCTAATGAGGAGCTTTGTTTGATATAGATAGGTAGTTTGTTCCAGAGTATGGGAAGTCTCTGGGACAGGAATATATCCCTCCAGCATGTTCTGTTTATTGTGGTGACGAGGTTTAGGTCCCTAGAGCGTGTAGCTCATTGGGATTGGGATTTCTTTAAGTGGAGCATGTCTAAAAGCTCTGGGTTTGACATAGCTTTGTGTGTTAGGCAGATATATATATATATATATATATATATATATATATATATATATATATAAATATATATAGATATAGATATATATGTAACTACACATACTCACACAGAGATATGTACAGTAAGATATATATATATATATATATATATATATATATATATAGATAGATAGATATTTGCTGACATATATATGACCTGCCATATATATGTACACATGTAGATTTACTCACACACATACATCTACATGTTGGAATACATTCTCTGTACTGTTGAATGACTGCACTGGATGATATGTTTGTGAATACATCAAGATTATGTATATTTGAGATGGCCTAGTGGTAAATCACATTGGTTATGGTGTGCAGGGCCCTCGGTTTGATCCTAGCAGAGCCTGTTTATTTTGTCGCTAGGCAGAACAAGGGCCATTGGATACAATGTGATTAAGGCACTTCTGAGCAGTTGTAAGCAGGTTTGCGCAGAGCTAAGCAATGCCTACACAAGGTAAGCAATATAGAAGCTAACTGAGTGTATGAAAATATAACAGGAGGTTAGCAATGCTTACCGTCATGCAAACCCATGCAAACCCGCTTACAACTGCTTTAAAGTGCCTTAATCACTTTGTATCCAACGGGCTGTGTTCTACCCAGCAACAAAATAAACATCTACTGCAAGGCTCGAAACCAGGACCCTGCACACCATACACAAAGTGATTTACCACTAAGCCATGGCAGTCATGCATAATCATGATGTTTTCACATATATATCATCCAGCCCAGGTACTCAGCAGTACAGGGAATGTATTCCACCATGTAGATGCATTTGTGTGTATATATATCTATATATATCTATATATATCTATATATATATATATATATATATATATATATATTCATATTTAAATGGATATAACATATCTATATATGTAGATATAGCTAAAGATATATCTATATCTATCTATATATATATATATATATATATATATATATATATATATATACATAGATACGCATACATCTATAGATGTATATGTATACATCCATATGTCCACATATAAACAGCACTAACAATGCATATATGTAAGCATATAAAAGGTTCACTTTTCACAGGGAGAAATTCATGTCTCCGACAGCTGGAAGGCCGAAAGCATGTTCTCAACATTGCGCAATCTTGCAATAAATGCACTGAATGTGCAAAGAGCGAATGTCACTATGCATTAGCTCATTGCAGATTTGGCAATTTGGGTGTGGATGGCACTATAGTGGGGATGGGGAGTATTTGCCAATCCCCACTGTAGTGCAAACTTGGAGTTAGCATATCACAGTAGGGGGGTTGTGTGTAGATGAAACTGGGAACGTAACCATAACATGTATGTCCACATACACCATTGATAGGTTTGAGAGACCCAAACAACATACATCTGGCATGGTTAGGTATTCCACCCCCCCCCCACAGCCAAACGCGTCTGGCCTGCAATACACTAACACCCTTAGCAGATCCCATAACCAGGACCCCACACGACAAAGGCAGTACATGTTAACAGTACTCCATCCCACCTGTAGGATGTCAGGCTGGCATTACTAACATATCATGCAGTACAGTCAAGTGAAGTGTCATGCTTGGGGGAATTCCCCTGGGCAGGTGCAGTAAGTAGCTGGGATCCCTCATACGATCTAACAGGTCTACACCTGACAATGAATTCACCAATGTTGGCAAGGGCAACCAAAAATCCACCATGTCAGCTGGGAACTACCACCCAGTAGCTTGATTACCCTGGTCTGCAGGGACATGGAACATATCAACAATGAACCCATGGCCAATGTCACTGGTAATCTTAACAATTGGGACCCTGCCAATGTTGGACTTTTCAAAGGCAGAGGATACAACCTTAACCTGGTATACCTCCTTGACATAATCATGACAGGTATAGATGAGGGTTAGGAGGTTCACAATGCCTATGTAGATCATAGCAGGCTTTTGTACACCATCCCACATGTAGGAATGTGTGTAGTTCTTAAGGGTTCTACTTCTGTTCACAGAATATGTTTCCACCAGGACTGCTTGGCAAATGCCCACATTCCACAGGTGCCATCCCGTGGACATACAGTCCTTCACAACTCATAGATGTGTTAATGCCCTCCTCCACACTGTAGAGGTTGCAATAACTCACTGGGTGTGGCTGTTGTGGACACATCCGCCATCATTGCAGTTACTATTGTGTCTTTCCTCCCACATAGCTGGCTGTAATACTGTACAGTGTATGTAATCAGGTTGTTTGTTGTTGTTTACACCATTCACAGTAGTTGAGCACCTCACACCCGCCTAAGGGTAGGGCTATGCCACTGGCATTGGCACACACATTACTGAGGTGAGGATCACACTAGAGTGGGGAAAGGGACATACACCCTACTGTTAGCATGTTCAATGTCATCCACATTGCAGACTGCATATATAGCAATGTGTGGTTGTGCCTATCCTGTCTTGGTGGGATTATATGTGCAACAGATGTGTTAACTGCATGGGGACATACCTCCATGTGTACAGTCTTGTACCTGTACTGCATCCAAACCAAAGGCTCTGTGTGTTGTACCCAGACATGTCATGTGTATCACCCACTACACCTACTGGTGTCCACTGTAAAAGGCCTACTGACACCACTACACCCATCAGCCATGTGGCACATGGACAATCACAGCACAATCAGAATAGGTAATGGTGACAACAATACAACATTGTTAATTACAGCTATGATGCTTCATGGCTGGACAGCTACACCTTCCAAGATATTAGCATTCCACTTTACTGCTGACAACATGCTGCACAGCATTCCATTGCTACACTGTTGTCCAGTCACCCTGTGCATCAGCACCATGGTAGCCTGTCCCTGCATCGATGTTACGGATGTCAGGGAGTGGCACAGGTATCATCATATGCACAGGGTGTGTTGTTGGTTTGCCAGAGGCCTAGGCTCAGCCATACAATTAACAACATATGTGTGTGTGTGTGTGTGTGTGTGTGTGTGTGTGTGTGTGTGTGTGTGTGTGTGTGTGTGTGTGTGTGTGTGTGTGTGTGTGTGTGTGTGTGTGTGTGTGTGTGTGTGTGTGTGTGTGTGTGCATGTGTGCATGCGTGCGTGTGTGTGTGTGTGTGTGTGTGTGTGTGTGTGTGTGTGTGTGTGTGTGTGGTGATGTTGTGTGTGCAGGTATGTGGTTACCCTAGGTTTGTGGTTTATGTGTGTGAGTCTGCATGCACACAGTTCCACCATGTGGCTGCCCTATACGTGGATTTGTGAGACAACTGCAGACTGTACCTGGCAGGGCTTGCAGTTCACCATCTCCGGCCATGGACATGGGACCTGTGCCTGGCAGGGGTGCTACAGGCAGTATCAGGTACAAAGCCAGATCAAGTACTTTCCCCCAAGGTTGACAGATGTCCACTGGATCCAGGTCCCTCCTGGGACTGGCCAGGGCCAGGTGCACGTGGTCTGCTATAATGGTCTGTGGACAGCACCCCCCCACAGTGCTGGGGCTCGTACTGCCACTACGGGAGCAGCTGTGACTGGTGGTACATCCACAGCGACCTCCAGCTGCTGGTGGTGCTGGCATACATCCATGTGGCCATCGCAACCATCCCACCCTGTCCTGACACATGGACATGACATTGTGGATGAGATCCAATGTCTCACCCCACCGTCTATCCATGACCTCAGTGTAATTACGGATTGCACCTGCTAGGTCATGGATGCTGTCAGTTACAGAGGTGTGATGAACCCTCTGCACCCTTAGGCCCTGCCTGGTGTACTGTTCCATTCATGCCTGTGCCTCCATGACAGTCTGGAACATACATGTGGTTGATATAGATGTGGTACGTCTGCCAGGGGCATGATGACCAGCAGTGCTCCGATGAGCACCCCTGAACATTTGCCTATGTGATACCCTGTCAGACATCTGGCTATGTCTGCTGTGTCCTGACACATGTGCCATGGATACCACACTGTCCTGGCCAATGCCAAACATAACCTGTCCCTCAGTTAAGGCCAACGATGATGAGGTATGTAGAGGCAGTGTGACTGTGTGCGTGGATGGGGTGGATACATGTGGGATGTCAACTGGTGGCCCAGCGTCAGCCCCTGATAACCCTGCCTGTGCCTCAACACACCTATCCTCATGGTCACTGTCTGTATCAGTGACATCAGATTCCCTGCGAGAGAGACCCAGCACCACCTCGCCACCTATGAGGGGAAAACAGGGAACAGACTGTAAGACCTGTACATCACCCCTAAACTGTACACACACACACACACACACACACACACACACACACACACACACACACACACACACACACACACACACACACGTGTGTGCAGACATACACACATGCAGTCAACATACATGGTAACCCATACACTCCACCAGACAGCACCTACAGACAGCTCCAGCACCCCCATAACACACACAATAGCAGGTGATGGTGCAGTACAGTATCACACACAAACCTGCAATTACACACATGTCAGCATGCAGGACATGTGGTGCTCAACAGCATGCAGTGCAACTGTAGTCAATCCCCGTTACCAACATTATACATGGCTGTGATGCATGGCTTCTGTTAGTAGGTGATGGCCCTCCCCCTGGAACACACTGCATCCATGTCCACCGCATTGTTGTGCATCTGTTCATCACCCCGGCATGTACTGTGCACCATACCTCACAGGTATACACACCATTGCAGGATGTGTATCTGTGTGACAGTTGTATTTCCACTGCTGCTCACGGCCTGTGTGCATTTCTGGATTACATGTGGACACGTGTTTAGTGAATGCTTGATGTGTATTCACAGATGTCATCATCAGTGGTGCATGTATGAGTGATAGACTATCATTAGACCAACCACTGACACAATGTACTGTACCTATGGTGAGTGTAGAGACCATTACCAACCATTATTGAGCCCTGGCTGATGTTGCCTGTGGTACACATAGGTTCATAGGTGAGTACTGGTCTATTGTTCCTGGGGCCTACATAAGCCTAGCCACAGGGGTTCCCAGCCATGCACCACCCACTAATGTTTTTGCCCTGTGCCCCTGTCAGGCTGTGGCACAGACATACTACCCAGGGTGAATTCCCCATTTCCCATCCATTTGTCAAGTGTTTTTTGTAAATAGGGCCAATGAGTAGCATTGCCTGGCATGTATGGGTAGTCCATTCCAGAGTGTGGGAATTCCACAGGACAGGGCCCTATCCCTCCAGTATGTTCTGTGTAATGTGTTGATGAGGTTTAGGACCCTGGAGCATGTGTTTGCAGAGGGAGTGGGATGTTTTTATGTGTAGCAATTTCAACTGCTCTGTGTATGACATAGCTGTGTATGTTAGGCAGATGTCAGCTGTGCCTGGGCAATGTGCACTGGGGTGTTGCCACAGTTGTCTGAAATGGTCTGTGTATTGCATGTGTTTGAGGCTGGTAATCCCATTAGTAAGGTGTGTGCTCTGTCAGTGAACATGTACAGCATGCATTATGGGTAAGTGTGTTAGATGTGTACATGGCCTACACCTTAGCTATGAAATGCACAGTGACTTGCCAAACATAACCTTAAACCATACTCACCGGCATCTGGCCACTGCCTTGCTGGTATCCCAGAGGTACCTACATTGAAATGAGATAGAGTTGATGTCAGTGGCCACAGCTGTGGCACTGCTACAGGGTGGCTGCAACATAACAGTTCATCAACAGCTGAAGTCCACAGTACTACAGATTATGCATTACTGTTTATCAGTACTACACAGCAACAGACTCCGCATCTCACATATGCATGATCTACCTGTACAGATGCATACACAACAGTAGTCTACTGATATGCTGTGGAACCTTACCTGCATGCTCCATGTCTAGTGTGTGTGTGTGTAGCACCCACCTCCATGACTGTATATGTCTGTAGCTTTTGTGGGCGGGCAGGTGCTACCAGGCTCATGAGCAGCTCCTCCGCTCTGGTGAGGGGGGGATGGATATTATGCCCCCCTGTTGCAAGGTGGTCACCCCACACTGCAGTGGCACAGTGACATACATGGCGGAGCAGGTCAATACAATGGTGGCAGACCTGCTCATACGTGCGGTTGTGCATCCCCACCTCATTCACCCTGTGAACCACATCGTTCCACATGGCTGTTCGCTCATGCTGGTCCTGGCTTGTCTGTGAGAATAGCAGCTGGTATTTTTGGATGATGCTGGTGATTATAATATCATCTTCACCAGCACTGTAGGCAGGATTCCTCAGGTGCGCCATACTCCCTGAAAGACATAATGATGGAAATATGTCTGAGCAACTCATATGGCAAGTTTACCATAATACAATACCAATAGTCTCCAGCCACCATATCAGCTCCAACTTAATGTTCACGCAACGCTAGTGGTATATCTCCAGTATATGTACCATTGGGACATATATTGTATTGTACAACACTTTCTGCTATGTGTTTATAGACATGCTCCCTGTGGGGACACTAGAGTTACTGGGCTGTTACAGAGTATTTTACCTGCATGCCATTGTCACTGCCACTATGTTTCCACATATGCATGTGGTATGCCTGCTATGTGATTGCTAGACATCTGCCATTCTGTGATATTGCGGATATCTATGCATGCTGTTGGACATGTTCTGGGATTGTGTGGACTATTACAACCCACATATGTTCCATGACAGTTGCACACCAGCATGTGTAGGGATTATTTGCCAGCAGAAACACCACTCCCACCTAATGTGCACATTTTACCAATCCACATCACATCCGTGGCCCACCATGGAACCTCATTAACTACTGTTCCGGCACTAACTTCATGTGGAACCACCTCAGGAGATGGTGCCCCCCCATGGAGCACACACAGACAAAAGTCTGTCACACAGTTAGGTCCAGGGTCTTGTGCATAGGGAGCTCCACAGAGACATGGGGTATGTGCTACATCACCTGGAGGCATGCAGTACACATACACAAGATTTGACATGCATGTTCTTCCTGCTCAGCCCACAGCCCAGGCACATTTATGACCATATAGATGCTGTCATGACTGTGCATGGGTGGGCACCATGTTCCCTTTGTTCCTATATGGGGGCTCAATGGCCTCCACATTCCAAATGTAACTACCCATCCACAGTGTTTAACCATCACATATCATATACCAGCCCTGTATGCTGTCTTGTTTGTCACCCAACCAGACCTACATACCAATAGGTGCCTAATACCCTTCACCACCATATATATCCCACCTTCTCAAACAATTGCAATGTGTTCCCAACATGGGTTACAGACCACACTCCACACTCTCTCTTGCAGCCATGTACTGGTGTGTAGGTATGTTGTGTATTGATGTGTGATGTTCTCTCACACATGTGATGGCAGGGGACATGTATTGACATATATATATATATATATATATATATATATATATATATATATATATATATATATATTATATACACACACACACACACACACACACACACACACACACACACACACACACATACACACACACACACACACACACACACACACACACACATATATATATATATATATATATATATATATATATATATATGCATGCAGACATACACACACACATGCACACACACACACACACACACACACACACACACACACACACACACACATATATATATATGTATGTGCATATATGTGTAGATATCATTATGTGTTGTTTATATACCTATATATATGTGTATAACTGTCCGAGGTTATGTAGACATACACAGTTGTGAATATGTATCACACATATATGTATCTGTATGTGGGGTGCATATGAACATCTGGTCCACACTCATGTAACTCTCTTTACTTCACAGCTGAACTGTTCTGCCTTGCTGCAACACAGACAAGTGTCACATGTGAACACAGACTAACATTAGGGGGTATATATAGTGACAGACTTTAGATAAGCATATTATACAGCTATTGCAGTTGGGAATGCTGTGCTACACTTTAGCATGACTGTCCTGCAGGTGGTGTGGTCTCACACCCATGTGTCTATTATGGCAGTATTAATACCCCCACCAGCCGTTGGCCACTGTAATTTACAGAACACAGATATCATGGGTCACATCTTTGCCATTCACTGCTGATCTGCACATTTGACAGGTATGTCCCACTGCCCACAGGGACTGACACTATTGTCCAGTGCAGTTGTTGAGCAGAACATCATTACAAGAACAAGTACTGATGGCACATCTACATCCTTTCACATTTTACATCCTATTATTCTATGCCATATACTACATGCAAGTAAATGCATATCTGTTTCACATACCTGTTATGTTTTTTCCGCTATAGCACAACCCTGAGATTTGTGACTTTTATTGATGTTTTTTATTTTCTCTCTCTCTCTCTCTCTCTCTCTCT
Source organism: Protopterus annectens (assembly GCF_019279795.1). Classification (NCBI taxonomy): domain Eukaryota; kingdom Metazoa; phylum Chordata; order Ceratodontiformes; family Protopteridae; genus Protopterus; species Protopterus annectens. The sequence continues at coordinate 1,565,457,421 of NC_056739.1, forward strand.
CTCTCTCTCTCTCTCTCAGTCTCTCCAGTAGAGTGATTGGGCTGGTTTGAATAGATTGCAGCATGCTTTTGTTGGTATTGCACATGATCAGGTGGTGGCCTCTGCACCAGTCAGTGTCCACCAGTTGATAATTGCATGCAGCCTGCTGTGTAGTACTTCAGATAGCCACTGTCATGGCAACCCTGTACTTTAAATTGTTGACTTCTGTGGATGTTGTCCCTTCATCTTTCCAGTATGGATGATATCCTTCCTGTGTGTGGACATCAGTTGTACAGACAGCAGCTAGCAAAACCTCTTACAGCAGAACCTGCAAACACAGGCCAAATCCACATTTGGGTAAGGTTCCAGACCTACAGACAGCATGAGTAGTGTTGTGTGCATTGTTTCTTGCTGTTCTTACAAGATTTCTGTGTACATGGTACTTTTTCATGGAATGTTGTCTGTCTGCATAGCTCTCAACTGTGGGCTTATCCATATGATACTAGGGGATTGGCTGTTAGGTTTTGTCTGTGCACCACACAGGTATTGTCCCAGATATATCTGTGGCATTCTGTGAGTGCTGTCAGTACATAGCTACATCCATTTGTATTTCAATGTCATATTCCTGCATAAGGGTATGCTGCAACAAATCCTGTAACATCAGCAATTTCCAGGGTGTGTGACAGCAATAATGCAAATATGGCCCTATGCTCCTGCCTCTGTCCTCCACATCTATGCCAGTCTTTGTCCTGCTGTGATACAGAAAGGGTTGTTAGGTAATGGCCTTTCATTACTTACTGCTAGCATTATGGCTATCATCACAGTCATGTCATGGACTCCCACACCAACATTTGGGCCAAGTCCATATATATGGGGGCAACAGGTGGAGAACACATATGTGCCCTTCTACATTCCAGAAGTAAGTGTGTGGTACACAGTGTTCCTTGCCCTTGTACAGCCTTTTATGGGGGAGGGGGGGGGGGTCAATGCCATTAACCTAGGCTATGACACCTTTTCAGGTTTATAACTGTTAAGCCGAGGGTTATTCAGCATGATAGTGAGATGTTAGGTTAAGCAATGTTATGTACAGGATACTGTGACATTAACACAAGTGACACTTTTCCCTCTAGGGCTTGACTACAGGGTGTAATTGGAGGCTGCTGAACTACATCTGTACTTGTTGATTGTTACGTATCCTAAAGACAAATCCTATTTCTACTGTTCTACTAATTGAAGGCCTTGGCCTGGACAGCATTAGGATATATATATATATATATATATATATATATATATATATATAGATAGATAGATACACACGCACACACACATTGCTTGCATGTACTGTTTTGTGTGGGCCTTGAATTCATCATTGATTACATATTTCAAACCTTATGTGGTGTAAGTATTGGCATACATTATTGTATAGCACACAAATAAAGGTTATCTGTGTATGCATACCTGTGTGTGGTGTCATGTCATTTGAATTGTGGGTGAGTATATGTTTAATGTCAGTATTCTCATTTGTGGGAATGGCTGCCACACTACACATTTCACAGGTGGCAGTTAAAGGGCTTGTGGCTGAGGGATATACTTTGCACCCAGTACTTCCACACTACTTCTACATATGTATGGCTACTGATACCTTTTGTGTGTGCATATGTGTATGTACCTATATATATATATATATATATATATATATATATATATATATATATATATCTCATATGGCTATATCTATATATATATGTATCTATATATGTATATGCATCTGTATGTATATGTATATATATATATATATATATATATATATATATATATATATATATATATATATATATATATATATATATATATATATATATATATATATACATACATATGAACATATGTATGTATCTATATACAATTGATGTTATATGATTAATTGTGAGTCATACATTAATATATATATATATCTACATATAGCTGTCTATCTGTCTACATTTACAGATATATAGCTGTCCATATGTCCATGCATGTTCGGCTCATATTTTGACCTGTTCCTCATTCACTTGGCAATTGTCATGGATGATCGCAGCATTGAAGTCAGTAACTAGTGCCAATACTTTTGGGTTTCAGACTTCATCTCCTTCTACATGTGTTCTAATACATACAACTGTGTAACTGGCAACATTTTACATGTATTAGTTGACATATATCCCTATTTGTACCCACAGTGTGGCATACTTTGTCCAGAATTCTTGCATTAATAGGTTGTGTGGTATGATAGTAATACATTTCCTGTACTGTTGACTGATGGTGCTAGATGATATGTTTGTGAAAACATCAGGTTATGTATATCAGCCATGGTTTAGTGGTAAATCACTTTGCGTATGGAGTGCGGGGTCCTGGGTTCAAGACTTGTAGAGGCAGTTTTTTTGGTGCTGGGCAGAACAAGGGACGTTGGCTACAGAGTGATTGAGGCACTTTTCAGCAGTTGTAAGCGGGTTTGCACAAGTTTGTGTGATGGTAAGCACTGCTAACCTCCATTTATGTTTTCTTACAGCCAGTTAGCTTTGAATTTCTCAACCTGTGTAAGCATAGCTTACCCCCATGCAAACCCGCGGAATCACACTTACCGCTGCTTAAAAGTGCTTACTGCCACTTTCCCCTGCGCTAATTTCTTTAAAAGAAAAGAAACAGGGGTTGATAGGAAAGTGTTGAAAAAAGGGGCACAAAGAGGGAAAGACAGTAAGGAAAATAGCTAGGCATGTACAGGAAGGGTATAGGAAAGGTCCATGGCTGCCCATTTCTTCTACAGCAACAGCTGTGCATATACATTACATTTGCAGGTACATTTGGACCCTCAAACCCCTGGGAGAGGGGTGAGGACAACATATATTCATTATGATGCCAATTAGACCAGATTACATGTGTCCAGTGGACACGTGTGCGAAATGGACAGCTATGTATGGGGCGAGATTTTTTTGTGGGAACAGATTGCCCTTTTTTTTTTTTTCAGGTGAGAGTGGGATGTTGAGAAGGGGTAGTAGGTATATTTGGGGAGGTAGGTTGGGTAGGTTAACAGACAAGACACACAAGATGCATACAAGGCTGGTATACGACACATGTAGGGGTATACACCTTGGACGGGAAGTGGTGTTTGGAAGTCGCAAGCCCATGAGCCCCCAACTGGAAACAGTGGGACTGAGGTTCCCACCCATGGGCAGTCACCACTGCACCTTCACCGCCCCGAAGGTGGCTGTGCTGGGGGCTGTGTAGGAGAGGCAGGCTCACCCTCTTATAGCACCACTCGGCCCTCAAGCTGGCATAGCCACTCTCGATACTCCAGAATGAGCTTCCTATGCACTATGGCCCGGACCTGTTGATGGGTGACAGATTCTCCTCCGCGCCCACTCTGAGGCAGGGTGAGCCCCATCCCCTGCAGCGGTTCCACCCAAAGGTGGCGCAGGGCCCACAGAGGAGGAGGTCCCAGGCTGGTTCTTAGATGTGCTGGTGCCCAATGCCATGGCCAGCTGAGGTGGGATAGGTGGGTCCGCTGGGGCCGGCCTTCCCATATGAGCTCTGTTGTCACAGGTTTATGCCAGATATGGGTTAGTAACATTAACCCAACACACCAGATTTAACACAGCTGCAGAGCAAGCAGAACACATGCATATATGAAACAACAGTGGCCATTACAGGAGCATGCAGGTTTCATTGATGGCAACAGGCCACCAGTATGGGTGTATTTTAACATGGCACATGCATAGAAACAAATGTAAATATTTATAAACCATTAGGACATATGTCCCAACAAAAGTTTGGAGTGTACACATATCAGTTGATGAGTGTCATTGGGTTATTATGCACATATGATAGGGGTGAGAGAGAGAGTTCAATTAACAACTAATATATCCTTGTAGTTTTCACAACATTCGTAGTCACTGCAGTGATCTTTGCCTTGCATGTATTATTACACTACACAATGGACTTATATTGTACACCGGTATGTTTATAGATTATTATATACGTAACCTGTGTCTTACATACAAGCGTGACAGGCTTCAGGTGTTAATGCAATATATGTTGAGAATTGCTGCCATACACTTTGGGTGAGGTGCTAGAATGACAGGTTTGTTTTCATACACATTCTCTGACTATGTACACATTTGACTATCAGTTATATGTCATTGAAAGCTGCCTACATTTCTTTGGATAATCACACTAGATTTTCAGGGGAGCGGGGAACCAAGCTGGTGATATGGGCCATTTATCTGGACATGCTGGGCAGACTGGAACAGTTGTGGGGTATAAATATGCATACAACTTACAAGTTGAACATTCTAGCAAATTCTATATAGTTGGGTGTAATTATGCATACAGTTTTCTATCTGAACATTATGTCAGAATCTGTACAGTTGTGGGGTATGATTATGCATACAACTTAATAGCACTCCCAGGATTCAAACCCCTGCTGTGTGTGACAAAAAAAATATAGCTAACATCACAGTACACTATGATATCAGAGAATTGATGTAAAGCTTTCAACTGTTTTCTATCTAAGTCTCCCTAACTTGGACAATATGACTGACCTCTTGGCACTTCCAACATTGTTATGCAGGACTTCATACCCATTTTATCTGCATACCATGGTGTGGGTGACACTGCTTAAGATACAACAGTACTATTTATAGTATGGAATAGATTGCTATCATATGAGAGAAGAGTAAATAGAAACACTCCAGGGGTTATACCTTTATTCATAGACTATTACACATTTATTTCTACTGGTACAACACTTTCTAAGGCTCTTATATGTATTTGTTATGACAGTACATGCAGACTGATTGCCAACCTAGCTTGCGATGCAGCCTTTGCAGCCTAGCATCATGGGCTTGCTGGTTCGCAGCCCACTCATCTGCAGCTGACAGAGAAATGCAGTGATATTTAGTCATACCTATCCATAGTATAGACAAGCTAGGCAATTATTTACTACTTAGTAGAATGAGTACTTACCCAGTACTGGGGCATTGGGCATCTGCAGAGACTCCTGGATCCACTGTTCCAGTACATCCCCCCTCCACCGCTTCAGGTCAGCATGGTGGTGCCTGACCTGCTCACCAGTCCGGTGGATACCTGTGGCACTGGTGAGGTCACGGGTGAGACTGTTCCAGGCCTCCATTTTATATTGCGAGCCTGGTACTTGCCCTGCAGTAATCTCTGATCATGGTGTTTTACCAGGAGCCATACCATGATTTTTGACTCCTGGATGCCCCAGCGCTGTGCTCTAAATCGAGTGCCTTCACCTACGCCAGCCATTCTGCCTGCAGTAGGAAGCTACAACCAGTTATGAGAAGTATTCCCACCTGTGGGGTTTAAATACGGCCATTTTCCCGCACTTTCCCGTGATTGGCCAGTTTTGAAAAGGCTAAGCTATGGGCACACCTGCTTACATAAGTTTGGCACTGCTTAAAGAGGCATACCACTAGACAGATTGAATTGGCTCTGCTACACATTGCTTACACTTACTAACTTGAGCTGTGCTGCAGTTAGCATTGCTTAATAGTTAATTATCACTATATTTGCCATTTGGCAATGATTTATTCTTCATTACAGGTTATATCTGTGTCTGGTATCCATGATTCATGTGTACATACACTGTATGAGGACCTGGGGACTTCTACACTTTATTACATTCACACCTCAGATCTATGCTTACTGCAGTACTCCAGTTCACATATTTATGTTGTGTAGATGGTTATACCACTTCCCACTGTACATAATTTCATTTCACATGTTTGGCTTGGTTTTCCTGTGGTGAGGATTAGTTTGCAGATAACTCATTCATATCTATTGGTATGATGGCTTAGTGGTTAACTACTGTGACTATAGAATACAGGGACCTGAATTTGAGCCTTGCAGAGACAGTTTATTTTGTTGCTGGGCAGAACATGGGCCATTGGATACAGAGTGATTAAGGCACTTTAAAGCAGTTGTGAGCAGGTCTGCATAGGTTTGCACGATGGTAATCACTGCTAACCTCTGGTTACAGTTTCTTACACTCAGTTAGCTTCTACTTTGCTTAATCTGTGTAGGCAATGCTTACCCCCGCGCATACGCACTTAAACACGCTTACTACTGCTTATATTTGCTTAAGCCTGCTTACTAGTGCCTTATTCATTATGACAGTGACACTTCACATGTGCATTTCATGCAGTACTCCAGTTCACATTTAAATGTTATTATGTAGGTTATACCACAAAAAGATGTGAGAATATGCTCATATACAGATTTCACATGGAAAATGATATGTGTTACAATGGGACTCGAACCAGGAATGCCTGTTCATTATGTGGATGCTCTAACCACTACACTATTGCTGTGCTGCTTCATTTGCATATATATTCCTTGTTATCCTCTTCAGCCTTTTCAGCTGCTTTAACCGTAGCTAAGTGGTGGGAAAACCCGCAGACTTATAGTTAGCTGTACTCGGGGTTTTAAAAACAATAACTACAAGGGTTTCTTCGTTTTATTTCAATGTACTCTTGCTGTTGAACACATGGGGACTGTTGGTGGGGATATGTGGACACCTATGAGTGGTCTCGCTCATTTATTTACACTTTCTTCTGTACTACTTTGCAGGGGCGTGTTTATTCTGAGACCTCTGCTCTCAGACATGCCCCCTGCACTCATCCACACTCAGTGTAGGATTTCAAGCTCAGGCAGCGCACCTTCATTAATAAGCATGGTGCGCTGCCGTCCTCCTCTTAAATTGCTGCTTCCGTGCAGGACTAGATTAGTCCTGCATGGAAGATTAGTAAATCCGGGAGACTGTGTTTACTGTGACTTATAAAATTTGGTTTAACACCTAGAACCTAAAGAATACTACCACTATAAAAAATAGTTTGTGCTGAAGAGTTTTCCATTTATACTTCTTTCTTAACCCCTCTAGTTCCAGAAATATGAACAATTGTTTGAAATTTGATGACATAATTGAGTCTATCAAAACACTTAGGCTCCACTCATTGGAAGTTACAATGCAAACTTCCTGAGCTCCTTTGGAGTGAATGACTTAATACATACCCTGTTATTCTAGCAATGTTCTAAGTTTATAAGAGCAATATTTAAAATCTGTCCCTATTTTAGGGCTTCTGTACCCCTCATTATGTCAGGCTTTGTCCAGATTTCTTGGGCTAACAGTTTCAGAGGTGTTATTGGAAGCATTTGTTACCAGTGTCCAAACAAGTGTTACAGCATCTTGCTTGTGACAAAGCCTGTAGTTCTCAGAATGACTTGTCCAGTGTTCCTGTTCTAGAGGACATTCTGTCAGCAATCCCCATTCCTGAGAAAACCCCTGAGACTCCTCAAGCAGAACATTCCCCAGTGACCAAGGGCGCCTGCAGGCAGGTGCAAGGGGGTGCACTTGCACCCCCCTGGAATCGGCTGACGAGTTAATGCGGTAATTTAAAAAAAAAGTTGTTTTTTTTTTTTTTTTTTTGTTTTTTGGTTTTTTTTTTTTAATGCGTTCTTCTTTAAGAAGAAGTCTGTGCTGACAGTCCAGTCGCAGGCGTGCTGACATCATCGCTCTCGCTCATATTTACAAATTTGCGAGCGGGAATTCACACGGACGGTTTCACAAGTGGGAGGATTCGAGCGGGAACTGAAACGGACGGATTTGCAAGTGGGAGGAAACGGATGGAAGATGGGACCTGAAGTGGATGGATTTGCAAGCGGGAGGAAACGGACGGATTCGCAAGCGGGAGGAAATGGATGGAAGATGGAACACTTTCAGAGTGAGTAGTGTGTGTGTGTGTGTGTGTGTGTGTGTGTGTGTGTGTGTGTGTGTGTGTGTGTGTGTGTGTGTGTAAAAAATGCCCCAGGTGTTACATGGTGGTGGGTAGAGAATAAGGCTTGAACCCTATACCTTGGGCCCAAGTGGCAAGAGCCTGAATTCCCTACCCACCACCATTTGTAAAAATGTTGCAGGTTTTCCCCTCATACTTTTTCTGTTCCTCATAAAATCTGTGGTTTCTGTATGTGTCCTTGTTGCCTGACAGCTACATGTTCTCTGGTTTGATTCTTGGCTGTCTGGAGTGTTTCTCCCTGGACCTCTGCTAAAAATTTGCTTTTTTTCCAAGTCAGACTTTCCTGGTTAACAAATGTTAAAAAAATGGACACTCATTTCAATGTCAGACTACATATTCTTCAGAAAGTGCATGGTAACAAAAGCTTTTATTTTAGCAATTTTCTTCTAAGTGTACAAGATAGATATTTGAAATGTATCCCTGTCTTTGGGACTGTATTCCCCCCATTATTGGCTTCATCCAGGTTTTGTGCTAAGGTTGAGAGCTATGGTAAGAACTGAATTCACTGAATATGTTTGGGGGCTGTATTTACCCAGTATTGGCTTTATTCAGGTATTTATTGGCTTCATCCAGGTTTTGTGCTAAGGTTGAGAGCTATGGTAAGAACTGAATTCACTGAATGTTTGGGGGCTATATTCCCCCATTACTGGCTTTGTCTGAGTGTTTTTTGCTAAGAGGTTGAGAGCTATGGTGAGAACTGAATTCACTGAATGTTTGGGGGTTGTATTCACCCATTATTGGCTTTGTTCAGGTATTTTGTGCTAAGAGGTTGACAGCTGTGCTATGGTGAGAACTGAATTCACTAAATGATAGCCATTTAAGTTTCAGTCTTCCATTTAAGTTTCAGTCTTCCTCTTTCACAAAACAGCTGATTTGGTGTAGTGGTATGTTGCTCTGACTGTTTTGCACAGGGTCCCCTGGGTTCAAGACGTGGCAGTGAAATGTATGGTGGTAACACAGCATTTTATTCTAGCAACTTTCCAACATTATACAAGCAATGTTTAAAATGTGTCCTGTTTTTTGGCCTTTTGTCCCCCCCCCCCAATAAATTTTGGCTTTTTCCAGATTTCTTGTGCTGCAACGTTCAGAGATACAGCTGAGTGTCTAGTAGATTTTACAAGGAGCTGAGAGCTGCAGGGGAGCAAAAGTTTAGTGCTGCTTATGTTTAGTCTGCTTGCACTGTTAATAGCACAACAGGATAGTGTACTTGCTTTTGATGCTGAAGGCTGTGGGTTCTACTCCCGCAGTAGGTAGATGCATTGCTGATACTGTACTGTGTTGTAAAGGGGGTGGATGCTGCAGTTCTTTTGGCAAAGATACCTAGTAACTATGAACCTGTTATCAGTTTGCTATCCATTCCCTATTGCGATATTACTAGCTTATCATTTTTTTATTGCATGCAACAAAGGCAATTTATTCTTCAAGGGTAACAGGCACTTTATTTGTAGATTAAACAATGACATATAAAGTGTTTGCTAGCAGCAACCTCTTTATTAGTTACAAATTTCTTTAATGTGGATTTTACTACAGAGATTGTGCATATTTTTTACTGATACTGGTGGACTATAGAAGGTTGAGTAGACTTTATGATGGAAATGTTCTGAATTGGGCAGTTTTGTCATTGGTGTATGCATTTTGTTTCATTGTTTACTGGAAAAATGTTCAAAACAAATTTAAAATGCCCTCTAACAACTGTACTGTATTGTACAAGGAATATAATGTAATACAGTCAGGAAGGTGTATCAAAGAGCATGTGTATGTTATGTTCGAGGGGCCTATGATTTTGAAGACAGCCCAGAGTTTATTTATCTGCCACTCGCAAAATGTATTTTCTTTGAATGTGGGTTTCAATGCTGTTTCAATGCATGTGAGTTTCGAGGGCAGAGAAGTTTTAATGTTAGTCTATTTTCATTGTGAGACTGCATTGCTTTGTTTAATAGATATGTATTAGGGTTTGTGCTGTAAAATGCAAAATAAAACTTTCAAATGAAATCCTAAATCATTGCAGAAGTAAAGCAGTATGCGCATTAGTGTTTATGGTAAATGGGGCAAAATAACCAAGTAATGGGACATTGGAATGGCTGCAGGGGGGAGGCTCCATTTGACCATGATTTTGTGAGGGGGGTAGCAAACTCAGACAGCCCCAGTTGAACTATACCTCTCAGTTGTCCATATCTTTGCAGAATGAATAGATATTTGCTTCTTATTTTTGGTTTGTTCCTCATAAAATTTGTGGTTTTCTAGAAAATCATTTAGGAATTAATTCACTAAATGACAGACATTGAGTTTCAGACATCATAACCTTCAGAAAAATGCATGCTAATGCAAGACTGTCTTAAGTTTATACAAGAGCAATTTTTAGTAGTGTTTGTATGTTTCCCCCAATATATTTGGGCCTTGTCCAGATTTCCTGCATTAAGAGGTTGAGAGGTACGTGCAAATCACTTTGTAGATTAGGAATATCCAAACCTCTCATTTGTCCACAATTTTGGCTCAAAATGTTGCTCTCCCCTAATAATCCCTCCTCCAAAATGGCAATTTTGGAAGAAAACGTGGAGGGTTTACAATTATATATAACTGTAGTGATCAGAGTTATAGATTACTTTTATTTCAGAAATGCATGTAGATGCTCTTATTTTGTTACCTGCTCAAGTTAACAATGTTAATATTAAAAAGGTGTCCCTTTTTTGACAGGTATTTTTGCATCACATTTTGGTCTGTTTTTCATAAAATTGTGGTTTTCTGGCAAATTGGTGGCAAGTCATTAAAGATTGAAGTTAGAAAATAATGGCAGACATTTGAGTTTCAGATTTTATACCCTTCAGAAAATTCATACTAATGCAAGACCTACTACTGTTCTATTATCTAAGTTAATAAGAGCAATATTTAAAAATTGTCCTTATTTTTGGGCCTGTGTCCCACTTCTAGTTCTATGTATAGCTTTGTCCAGATTTCTTGCTCTGAAGTTGAGAGGTATGAGTGTCAGAGCCATCACTGTCAGCCAGAGACATTTCAAATGATGACATACTTATTGCACCCCAACCCCCATTGTAGTGGCTCTGGATGTGTCCAAGGAAGGCAAGGAGCAGTTATGCAGTGTAAGTGTGCAGAGTATTACCCCATCCAAGGTAGATCACAAATACGACCGTGGCTTTTCATCTGTCCTTGATTTTGCAGAATGTTCTGGTTTTCTATCAGATTTTTATACTGTTGATTTATGCTTCTTATTATTCAGGAACTGCATGCTGTCACAGTGCCCTGTTGCGCTGTTTAAGTAGCCATGGTTTAATGAACATCAGGTAAGCTTGTCGGAGATTGTAAGATGCAAGTAAGCTTTAGTAAGCATATTGTTAAAGAATTACCAGCATTGAAAGCCTTTTCATTGTTCCCATGCAGAGAATATTTACATAACTAGATAATGTATAAGCCTTGGGTATTGAAATGCATATTACAGTATTTGTAATAAAAGGACAGGATTACAGTATTTTCAGAAGCTCATTACGTTTTATTGGAGACCAGTGACTTATAGCAGTGTCTGTGTGTTAGTACACTTTTGTAGTTGGGTGGCTTTAATGGTATATGGTAAATAAGCATTGCTACCTTACTTAAAAGCCAAGCCCTGCAACAACTAAGTAAGCTCCACACTGAAGTCAAAACACAATAGCTCTGGCGGGTAAATGTACTCTGTAGTAATCAAAAAAGGCAAATGTTTGAAATAGCTACAGCTTATGTGCAAACACAATAGGTAGTGATGAAACAATGTTCTGCTACAAATGCTTTAATGCTCCACATTGCTGAGCTGCAGATCAGTTATCACTGGCTACCAGGATTTCACCCACTTCAGATCAAGCACGGTGCCGTTCAGTGCAACCTTCCCAGAACTAATTCAAGTCTGACCAGAATTATTTTGTGTGTGTGTATAAGAGGGAGATAGCATACCCCTCAGCTGGCCAGGTTTTTGCAGAATGTCCAGATTTTTGCCCCATATTCCTCCTAAAAAGGATTGAAGTTGCTAAATAATGAGACATTTCAGTTTTAGATGTCATATCATTGAGAAATATGCATACTAACACAAATACTGTTACTCTTGCAATTTTCTAAGTTTATGAGAGCCATATTTATAATCTGTCCCTATTTACTTTAGGCTTTGTCCAGATTTCTTGCCCTAAGGTTGAGGCCTTGAGGGTTGTGGTATGATTGTGAGAGAAAGCGAAATGCCCAAGTTAGAGTTAGCAGGTGGAATTAAGTGCATTTTCAAGGAACTGAGTTTTAAGGGAAGCTAAGTTTACTGCTGCTCATGCAAAGTCTATTTATAATGTGCAACTGTTTTGTTTAGCAAATGGTATCTCTATTGTGGTATAAAGTTTTAAAGCTATGTTAGTAGCACCACAAGTAGAATACTTGCATCTTAATGGAGAGGCTTGAGGTTCTATTCCTACAGCATGTACATCTGTATGCTGCAGTCCTGAGGATGTCCTCCTTTGGATGAGATGCCTAATAACTATGAACCTGTTTTTCAGCTTGCCATCCATTTTCTATTGCAATATACCAGCTTACCATTTTTTAATTTACATAGGCAATTTATTCTTTGACGGAAGCAGGCACTGAATTTGTAGATGAAACACTGAAATATACAGTTTTCTAGCAACAACATCTTCATTAGTTTCAGATATCTTTAATGTGGAATTATTCAGATTACTTTTACTTCGGCAGAGACACTCAAGTGTTGCTGTATAATACAAGGGATATAATTCAATTATATATTATAATTAATACAATCAGGTAAATCAAATCTTTTGCATGGCCCTAACAGTGTGCAAGGAGCCTATTGCTTGAAAACAGTTTAAAGGTAAATAACCTGCCACTGGCCAGATGCATTTTCTTTGAATGTGGGTTTCAATGCTGTTTCATTGAATGTAAGTTTCAAAAGTAGAGAAGCTTTAATGCCAAGTCTGTTTTCATTGTAAGACTATTGCTTTGTTTAGGTTTAGTAAATGTCTCAGTGTTTGGGCTATAATGTTTGAAATAAAAGTTGTAAATTAAATCCAACTGCCTGTAATCATTGTAGAACTAAAGCGTAAAACAGTATGCACACAGAGATTTGAACAGTGTCTACGGCAAATGGGGAAAAATAGCCAAGTAATGGGGCACTGGAATGGCTGTGTGGGCGGGGCTTGGGGTGGGTGGACATGGGTGGGGCTATGTTGGCAGGGGGCGGGGAGAGCTATGTGGGTGGGGCTCTGGGTTTGCACCCCCCTGCAAAAAATCCTGCGGGCTCCCTTGCCAGTGACTGTCCCTGTTGCTAAACCCAGTCCTAACTATTATGTCATTAGATCATGTTGCATCTCAAAACCTAGTTCCAGCTACATGACAACCTGAACATGACTATTGTTTTTCTTTATTAGTGTCTGTATAATTGCATGCCTATTGAAATGTAATTTGTTTATATGAATAAATCCACAATAGAGAACCAGGAAAACTAAGATAGGCAACACAGTATCAAACGCTTTAACTAGTTTAATGATAAACAAAACAAAATAAAGTAAAATACAGTAAAAAGAAGTACTAAGCGCTTTCACCCGTACATATTCTGGGCATCATCAGAGTACTAAATGATTCATTTACCGAAGTCCATATTTATACAATTGTTAATTAATAAATTAGTAATTTGATGATATTGGTTACAGTACAATGCCTAACCAGCAACTTTTTAAAGTGAAATTTCCATAAAATACAGACATAGGAACTTGCTAAAATATATCAGTATAAACATATATAAATATAGTATAATACTAAAACACACTACATGTATATTACTATATTTTTAAATAAAATCCTAAGAAATATATAGTAAATAACTAAAAACATTGTATATTGAAAATACACAGACTTATAGGCACATCCTATATAAAATTTTTTGATAAAAATTACATTAAAATACTATAGCATAAAAACTTGTGTTATGCTAAATAAACAGATTAATTGTTTTCTAGTCAAAATACATAACAAAAATCAACTGTTAGTTGTTAATAGTTACTAAAAAAAATTTTATATATATAAAATGGTACAGCAGATGTTCAAGGTCCTAAAAACTAAATACTTGTATATGGTTAATAACCATTTAACTTAAATTGTTGTAGCCAAGATCAAATAAAGTATGACTTGTATTTTAATATACTAGCTATAGATATGTGTTCATTGATACCCAGTGTGATGCTGGCATTTAATCTCAGTTGCCATAGGCATTCTTTTGCCTCCAGTAAAGTCTTGTCATCACCTCCTTTGTTAGTATTAAGTGTAACTCTATCACGAAAAATAAAAATCTCTTAAAGTTTTGACATTTTTTACTATGTGTGTATAGGGAACTCATAGTTTTTTCCTTTTTTATATCTCTAGTATGTTCAACTATACGTTCCCTCAACTTTCTAATAGTTTTTCCTACATAGTATGCTGAACATGATGAACAAGTAGCCAAATACACAACCATTTTAGTGTTACAGTTGCAGTATCCAGGACATTTGATTGTTTTCCCATAGTTATGTGTAGCAACATAAGGTCCATAATTAATGTATTTACAAGTCCTACATGTGCCACATTTGCTCATCCTTGACATTTTATACACATCCTTTTTAGTACTTGTCTCAACAAACTCTTTCAGGTTCATACCTCTGCTATAAGTAACCTTAGGGTAACTACCTATGATGTCTGTTAATTCAGCCTTGTTCATAAAAACACTGGTCCAGGTCTCTCGCAAAATGTTGACTATATTAAATGATGTTTCATTGTAAGGTAATATGAAAGTGTCCTTTCTAGTCTTGTTAATACTTTTAACTGTAACATTGTCAAATCCAAATTTAATTATAGGTTTGTATAGATGGTTTCTTTTAGTATAAATCTCATTTCTAACGTTACTTAGAAGTTTGTGAGGATATCCCCTGTCTGAAAACATATTAGAAAGTTTCTCAATCTCCAAGTGAAATAATATATCATCACTTATAATTCATGAGAGTCTAACCATCTGTCCTTTAACCAAATTCTTTTTTTGGTAATAAGGATGGCAACTGTCGAAATGCAGAAATGAATTAGAATAAGTTTTCTTTCTAAATATGTTTGATTCTATCACACCATCACTAGTGTAGAATAATATGTCCAGATATTCACAATTATTCTCAAAAATTTTACTGGTAAAATTTAGAAAAGTCTATGTTGTAGTTAAAAAATTTTCAAATTCTAGTAATTCTTCTCTATTACCTTTCCAGAAAATGAGAATATCATCCAGGTATCTCAGATATAAAGCAATGTTTGGCCAATAACTAGATGTAAAAATATGCTGTGTTTCCCAAAGGGCTAACACTAAATTGGCATAAATAGGAGCACATCTAGCTCCCATGGCCACCCCTGGGCTTTGTCTAAAGTATTCACCATTAATGTAAATATAATTATTTTCAAGTACTATTTCCATCAGTTCTACCATAAGTTTGCATTTTCCAGTGTGCATATCACTAAATTTCAATAAACTGGCCATGTACATTTCTAAACGTAGTTTGTGTGGTATCACAGTGAACAAATTAACAATATCAATGGTGACGATAATCATGTTGGGATTAATGTCAACTAAATGTTCTCTTACTTTGTCTAGGCAATGCCATGAGTCCTTCAATATATGTGGTAGGTGATTTAATGTCTCTTTGCATTGAACATCTATAAATGAGGCTATTGCCTCAGTTTTGGACCCCTTGGCAGATACTATAGGCCTAAACGGCGGATTGTTGGTATCCTTCTGTATCTTAGGAATACCAAAGATGGATGGAGTAATAGGAAACTTGACTGTTAAATAATCATGTTCTTCTTTACTAATAACTCCATCCATCAAAAATTTGTATAATTTGTTTATATGAGACAGCTCAGTAAAGATGGAGGATGTCAGTCAGTGTGTGTGATATACCTTTAAGAAGCTTTCCAGTGAGCCAGCATTTGCATGTAAGTACTGAGCACATGCAAGCAAGAGTCCCACTTTTGAGTGAGCAGCCAAAGTGAGAGCATGCAAGTATGTAATCAGTCAGTTAGTGTGTTTAAGTTCAATGTTCTTGTCATCTATCCTGATGTATTTATATACAATAAATTACTTAAATGAACACCTAATCCTCAACATCTTCTTAATGCACATAAGAAGAGCGACAGTACAGCAAAAGGGGTGGGTATCAAGCATACCACATCTCATGGAGACAAAGGAGTTGCTGAAATCTCTGAGAGACAGTACCATCTCCACTAAGTCCCACAATAAGGTGCTGGATGTTGGGGAAGAGCTAGACAAGCCTCAGAGATTATCCCTTGCAAAAGCACCAGGCTTGTAGTCCTGTTTCACTGCTGCATGTCCTCTGCATTCCTTCATCAATATGACATTTAATTACATCTGTCTGATTTAGGCTATACATGTATATCTGGGATTTAACAACCACATCCATCTACACAAGGTGTGGACAAGGGGCATTAGTTAAAAATTCCAGTTGCATGTATACTTCTGATACTGGGTCATACTTACACTGAACATTTTGTGCTTTGCAGTTCTGACACTAGCACTGTAGAACTATCCCCTTCTGACACTGGAGGATCTGCAACCTCTAAGAATGATGGCTGGAATGAGCTGGTACAGTCAGGCAGTACAGAGTGTCTGCTGGACACAAGCAATTTGACCACTGCATCCCCAGCACAGGCTATCTGATGCAGTCTCTATACCTGCGGATATATAGGCTACCCACATTTCACAGGGATGACAAGTTAATGGTGACACTATCAATCAGGGAAGTGTTCTGATTCCGCTGTAGATAGATGTCTCTGTCTGCCTCTAGCACTCATGGACAGAGAGGTCCCCATGGGGGGGGTTGATAATGGTGCAAACTGGAAGACATGGTTATTGCCCTCTCCCTGGGCAGGAAGCCATTGTGGACACACAGGTTAGTTCTACCACAGCCATAGCCATGGCAGAGATTTTGAGAGTGATCCAGCAGAATGTATGTGGTAACCTATGGGAGTGCATGTCCCTTATGTATGATTCCTTGGATAGACTAAGCGCACACTGGAATGTACAACGTCTTCCCTGGTTCACCTCCCAGGAACAAGAGGCTGTCCAAATGGTCAATCATCTTCTACACCCTCAGATATTAGCCAATGTGGTTGTGGACAAACAAGATACTACTACAACAATGCTAGAACCTACACAGCATCATTTATTGTGAAGGTGTCTGCATCCAGAAAAGGCCATTCCCCATGGTCATGGCCATCATCATGTTGATGTATCTGCTATTAAACATCACTCAAGCTCAAACAGCACACACGTTTCTAGCTATGGTGGTGGCACACCCAGTGCAACTCCTGACACAGCCAGCTTTCATTGCTGGTACATGCATAGGATGTTATACCTCTACCATGCATGTCCTGGATCTGTCCAGTACAGAAGGTGCACTGCTACAATTACTGATGAAGCTGCATTCCTGTAGACCCACACTAATACCATCCTAGCCTCCAGGGCATCACACATCTCCACTGATCCTGGCCCTTCTCAACATTAACCCCCCCCCCCATACCCCTCTACTGACATTTCACACAAAAGCACTTTTTACTTTCATAGTCTCAAGCACTCACACTTACATACTTTCTCAAGAAAGACATGCACTTCTATACTCTTTTAGTCACCTCTGCAAATGATAATAACTCTGCCCTGCCATTTGTACATTATTATTCAGATTTCCTATGTCTGATGCACAGTGTGGTTAGTCAGTGCATGGGTAAGCACAGCCTGGTGTTGGTTTTCAATGCATCATTTTTACTGTAGTGTATCTGCTTAATTCTTCATTATATTTTGTGATGCTATGTGAAGTCTGCTGCCTCTTTGGTAATGCCATTATATACTGTGCCAACTTCTACCTGGCATGAACATCCCCTGCTGCAGGATCCTTCTGTAACTCCTCATATGACTCTACTTCTGCTGCCTGTCATACTGAGAACTTCTGCCCCTGCAAGTGCCCATCTTAATGTTAACTGCTTCCTTAACATAATACTGTGTGACACTGCACACACAGATAGCATTTTGCACATGTGGCAAGGTCATAATGTAAGGCACTACAGGAAGAAGCCAGACAGTATACATGTGCTTTCAGCAGCTCAAAGCACATACTCTGTTTCTGGTTGTGATTATGCATAGTTATAGACATGGTCTATTTGATATTGTAGATTTCTTATAGGTGTCATGATCCAGGGTTCTAGGGTATATCCATCATCACCAATGAGATGGTCCTGCAATAAGTCACCTTTCACAAACCATTTGTACAAGTCACAGGTCTGCCATATGTGGGAACCATAATTACTGTCTGGGTAGCCTGCACACATATTGTAGATAATGCCCTGTGTATTACAGAGCACCTACCATTTGATAGAGTGATATCATTTGTGGTTCATGTACCTCCTTTCCAGTTCACAAGCTGGGGCCTTTATTTCAATGTGGGTACAGTCTATGGTTCACAGTACCTCAGGGAAATGAGCTATATCACAGAACTTCTGCATGGTATTGGCTTTCTCTTCTGGGTAATGTGGGAAGCACTTATGCTCCCCCACATGCTGAAGTATGAAATTGAGAAACTGATGGAGTATTTTTGAAGAAGATGCCTGAGAAGCCCCTACATGGCCCATAGTAGATCATTGAAAGGTCACTGTAACTAACATACATAAAGCCACACATACTTCATTATCCACTGGGCTAAGGGGCTGAAGATGATGCAGATGCAGTTCCACAATTTATTTTATGGTGTCCCTATCAACAAAGTACTGATCCACAATGTCAGTGTTGTGGAGGCCATGTAATCTTAAGCATTGGTAGATGACCCTGCACCTTCAGGGGTGACGTACAGCACCATAGTGCATGGTAGAAGCAATAACAGCCTCTTGGGATGCAATAAAGTTCTCTAATCTGGCCCAAAGATTTAACTGTTTTACAGCTGGTAGACATTCATATTTGTCCTACATTTTTCTTCTGTTGTTTCTGTCATTTCACTGAACGCTAATTCAGTATGCTGTGAAAATGTAAATTAAATTGCAGAATAAGGTGCAACAGCTTTGAGTATACAACAATGCAGTCTGTGGTGTTTGATGATACTTTGTACAGTACAAGGGTGCACCAAAATGGGTCAAAACAAGGTAGTGAATACTGAACACCTGATGACTTGTCCCTGTTTTTCAATTTCTCCAAATCTTTTGGATTTCTAATACCATGATGGTACTGGGCACCATTTCTAAGTCAAAGTACAATTAAAGTTCATGAAATTAGTATTGTTTCAATCTTTGATGTCAAGCCAGAAGTGTTCTTCGCAGCACCCGCAGTGTGCCCAGTAATGACTCCTTCTGCAATTCGTACGGAGTTACATGTATTGGTAACATATCTAAATATGATTGTAGATTATTTTTTATAAGACCCATTGCTGCTACTACTATTGGGACTGTCTGGATATCTTTCTTCCACATTGCTCTTGTTTCTGCCTGCAAATCCTGATATTTTTTGACTTTGTGTTTCTCTGTATGCAAGACACTGTAGTCACTGGGTGTGGTGATTTCAATGATCAATGCTACTTTTGTCTTCTTTTCATGGACTGCTGTATCTGGTTTTCTAGCATGTATCTTCTGAACTGTTGGTAATGGATGATCCCATGTGATGTAAACTTCATCATTTTCTATGATACTTTATGGCTTATGTTTCCAGTGTTTTTCAGCCACTTCAGTACCATAATGTTTGCATAATCCCCAGTGCAACAATCTTATTATGCCTTTCAGTATACAGTTTTTCTGCCATTAGTATGTCACAACTAGCAATGAGGTATGCAACTGCTTCCAACTGGGTTTTGCAATTTTTATTTTATTTTATTTTTATTTTACATTTGTTTGCCAGGAGTGTCCACTGGGCCAAAATTAGCCCATTTTCAGTGAAGGCCTTGGGAGAAAAGCTCCAAGTAGACATAAGAACAATATACAGTATACTGACATAAGTAACATACAGGAAATTGACATGGGTACTACATATAGTTTAAATTAAAAGTTTGAGTAAAGCAAAACTATTAGTTTCAGCAAGCCAAAAATGTTTACATGTGCAATGAAGTAGTTTAACAGCGGTAACTATGTAAGAACATTATATAAAACACAAATACAGAAGAAGAGAGAGAGGTGACTATGTACATTGTAGAGGGTGTTGTACAGTAAAATAGTGATGAGAAACTATAAAATACAGTAGATGAGACATAAGTTATAAAAGATAGAAGAAGGTGTGTGATAGTATGAAAGATGGATAAGTGTATGAATGAGAGAGGAACAGATAGGTGTCAGGTTATATGGGATGTGGAGCAGGAGCATTGCCAGTGGGCAGATAGATGAAGATGAAGGGTGTCTTTGAAGGACCTAGCATCATTAGTGGCTCTGAGTGATGATGGGAGTGAGTTCCAGAGCTTGGCAATGGAGAGAGAGTAGAGTGCTTGGCCAGCAGGGAATGTGGGTTTTTGGACAAGTAGCAGGGTTTCATTTGTTGAACTAAGGGGTCTGTTTGGGTGGTGTTGAGTTAGAATGGAGGAAAGGGCTGGACAGTCGAGTGATTTGTAGATAATTTTGTGAGCAATAGTGAGTTGTTGGTGAACAAAGTATTGTGGTAGTTCAAGCCACTTGAGTGAATGAAGTGAGGAACAGTGGTGGGAGGA
This sequence comes from Protopterus annectens, assembly GCF_019279795.1. Classification (NCBI taxonomy): domain Eukaryota; kingdom Metazoa; phylum Chordata; order Ceratodontiformes; family Protopteridae; genus Protopterus; species Protopterus annectens. The sequence goes on from NC_056739.1 coordinate 1,565,477,978, forward strand.
GTAGGTGGCACTAGTTGCAAATCTGGCAATTTTGTTATAACAGGTTTCCATTTTGGTTTTTAGGGATGCGGGAATGTTGGTGAGAAGGGAGACACCATATAGTAGGGATGGTAATACGAAAGTAGAGGCCAAGGATTGTTTGGTAGTGGGAGTAATGAAGTGTTTATGTCTATAGAGGCTTCCTAGCTTTTGGTGTTTTTTTAATGTTATTATGGATGTGCTGGTCAAAGGTTAGGCTTTCATTAATGGTAATACCTAACAGTTTAGTATGTGACATGACTTCTAAGATGGTTTTGTTTAGAGAGTGGATTTTAAAGTCTGATTTGTTTATAATGGTATTTTTCTTAGGTGTGAAGAGAATAAGTTTAGTTTTCATTGGATTGAGTGGAAGATGGTTGTTGGTCATCCAGTTTTCAATGGAGGAGAATGCTGTGTGTAAGTAGTTTGAGTATGGTCTTGGAGGTGCAAATTATTGTTGAATTGTCTGCATATTGAATAACAGAGTTGTTGGGAACACAAGAGTGAAAGTCGTTGATGAAAATACTGAAAAGTAGAGGGCCTAATATAGATCCTTGAGGGACTTTAGTGGGAGTTTCTAGGAATGGTGAGGTGGAGTTAAGCCATCTAGTGGATTGTTTTCTATTGGACGGGTAGTTGGAAAACCAGAGTAGAGTTGGTGGGGGCATGCCCAGAGTGGAAAGCTGGGAGAGGAGAAGGGAGTGAGAGATGGTGTGGAATGCCTAAGACAGATCAAGGAAGAGGGAGGACACAAGTTTTCCTTCATTACAAGCTTTGTTAACAGTATTTGTGAATGATAGGAGAGCAGTGTTAGTACTATGAGTGGGGCAGAAACCATGTTGACAGGGAGTTAGAAGATTATTGTTCAGTATGTATAGCTGGAGCTGAGAGTGTATGCATTTTTCTAAGATTTTAGAAATGGGGGATAATATAGTGAAGGGATGGAAGTTAGAGGTATCAGAGCTATTACCACCTTTATGTAGGGGAAGAATGTATGCTTTATTCCAGATGTTGGGTATATATGATTCCTAAATTGATCTATTTAATAGTATAGCAATGGCATAGAATATGGCTGTAGCTGACAATTTAAGGTATTCTGGGGGTTGGTTGTCAGTGGCATTGCTACGTGGTTTTAATTTAAGCAGGAGTTTGGTGATAGTAGAGTTAGGGATTGGAGAGAGAGAAAGTATGGTAGTGGGAAGGTTTGCTGGGTGGTCATGGGTGGGGGAGTGATAAGTATGAGATGGTGGTGGTGGGGAGTTGGCAGTTAGTTTGACTATGGTTTCTACGAAGTAAGAATTGAAGATAGAGGTGATTTCTAAAGGTGTTTTTTCAGCACGTGGACAGGGATGGCTTTTTGTACCAGGATGTAATAATGTGGAAATTGAGCTCAAGAACTGTCTTAGATTTTGCTTAAAATTTTGCTGTAGCTTAATGTAATGATTTTTTTTTTGTCATTGATGACTAGATGTTTTACATTATTATGAAGCTGTCTGTACTGTTGGAGATTGGTGCGATTTGTAGTACTCTGTCATTTTTTCCAGGCTTTGTCTCTAAGGACCATCGCATCCTTGGTACCTTTAGACATCCAGATGGTATGTTTTGATTTTACTCTTTTGCGACAGAGAGGAGCATGGCAATTTAGAACTTCTAGGAAGGTTGAATTAAAAAATTCACCTGCGTCATCTAGTGGAAAGGTTTTTAGAATATTCCAGTTAATAGATTTTAGATGGTCATTAAAAGTATTTTGGTTAAAATTAGTAAGGGTTCTCCATAATATTTAGTGAATAGTGATGTTGGTTGGGTAGTTGGGAAGTTTTATGCATGGCGTAGGCTGGCTGATGGTCGCTGATATTGCAGGGAAGGGTGTCTGTTTTGGAGAACTTTTTGGGGTCTGAAACTAGGATCCAGTCTATGACTGACCTGCCAATATTGTTTTTTGCTGGTCTGGTTATATCTGTGATTAGTTGGGTAAAGTTGTAGAGGTTGATACTGGGGGTATTGAGCTATCTGGCTGATTGAGCCAGTTTATATTTATGTCGCCAAGTAGGATTGTTTCAGTGTTCATTTTTGTAGAGATTCAAACTAATATTTCCTCAAGAAGGGGAGTATCGTTTCCTGGGGGTAGGTATATTGTTGTTAGGCATATGCTTTTGCAATCATTAAGTTTTAGAAAGGAGATTAGTATTTCAGCATTTGAGAATTGAGGAATAGGGGAGGATTAGGGAATAATAGAGAGGCTGTGTAGGAAGAGCAGGGCAATGCCTCCTCTTTTTTTGTGGGGTCTGTCTGCTCTAAGGCATGAGTACCCTGGAGGAAGGAATTCAGAGTCCTTGATACATGGTTTTAGTCAGGTTTCGGTAGTGGCAAGTATATCTGGTTTAGTTTGGGATATCCAAGCAATGAATTCAGGAATTTTGTTCCTGATACTTTGGAGGTTGATAGTGGTAAAGTTTAGTGATCTGTGGGAATTGGTGGGGTTCTGGGTAGAAGAACTGGGTCTGGGGTTAGGGTGAATATCTCCACATAGAGAGAGAAAGAGTTGAGAGGTAGGGGGTATAACTACAGATTGTTTGCATGTCACATTAGACTGGTTCCTGTTTGCTAATGGGAAGGGGGTGGGGTGATCATAACAGAAGAATTTGGGTTTTGAGAATTAGAGTGGGTTGGTTTGGAAAAGGCTAGATCATATGTCAGAATAGGAGGTTAGTGTAGGGGACTGTATGTCAGTGACTGCTGAGGTCTTAGGGGATAGATAAAGTGTTTTAAGATATGTTAGATTTATCAGTATTGTTAGTATTAGAGAGAGTGTAAGGTGATATAGAGCGGAGTGGACAAGAGGCATAGTGATGACACGGCTATGTGATTATATGGGTGTGGCATATGGGTGGATATAGGAATATGAGGGGAGAAGATATGTATTGGAAAGGAAGTGGAGTGGGTTGGGCTTAGGGAAAAGGAAGTGAGGTCAGATTGGGAAGTAAGGGGTGTGGTTTATGCAGGTATAAATATAATTGATTTAGGGGTGATTTAGTGGGTTGGGCTTAGAGGAAAGGAAGTGAGGTCAGATTGGGAAGTAAGGGGTGTGGTTTATGTAGGTATAAGTGTAATTGATTTAGGGGTGGTCAGGAATGGGGGTAGGGTAGGGTAGAGGAGCGAAGTGAGCCCGAGCGTAGCGAAGCTACACTCACAAAGAAAAAGCCTCAGGAAAACAATCAGAGATGTCTGCTTTATCCATATGTTCAATGTACTTTGTAAACCAATGTGCATGCAGCCCACTATCTTGGGCCACCAATATTAACCTTTCATTTCTTTGAATTCGCCTCTCCTTAACCATTCCTGCATTTGTTCCTGATCAACATGAAGTTCTTCCAGATGTTTTCTATTTTGGGAACTATATTTCTGCATTTTCCACATCTTGCCTTCTCGTCTGGTCCTTCACCTTATATTCTTTCTTTGTTTTTTAGCACATTCAATTGCTGCCTGATTTTTACCTACTTCTGGTTTGATTTCCTTTCCTGCTTGATGCCGATATGCATCTGCTAGATTAAACAGAGAAGTCATCTTAGATTTATTCTCCTCATGTTTCAAAACTTTCACTGCATTTGGGTCTTGTGAGGTCAGCAGATATGTGTGGAGTCCCACGATTGCATATCTATACATGTAATCAATTTCAAGGAGGCTCATCCCTCCTTCAGAGCAGGGAATATATAATCTTGGAATGCACTGATTTTTACAAATCATTTGGTGAGTGTGAAGCATCCATCTTGTTTTCCTATCTAATCTATCCAACACGATTTGGGGCCAGTCAATCACCCCAAAACTGAAAGTTAGGACAGGAAGAGCAAATTGGTTTATAGCTTGGATTATTTTCCTAGATGTCAATTCTGTTTTCATGATTAATTTAAGTCTCCTAAAGTAGTCCTAAGTTTTATTCACATTTTCTCATGTTTTATTGTTGATCTTTCACCAATTCCCAAATACTTTTACATTCCCTCTTGCTCAAGTTATTTTATAACATATTCATGTCCCAAACTGATGTTTTCCTGGTGCTGCAGTTTTCCTACTTTAAAGGTTGCTTGCACATTTATCAAGACCAAATGACATTCTTATATCATCTGAAAAAGTTTTGACAACTTGCAGTTGGGCTTTCAGTTCCTCATCTGATAAGATATACAGTTTTAAATCATCGACAAAGAGAAGATAAGAAGTCTTTATACTTAGTTGTTTTCTAGGAGCCAAATTATAGCCAAGGTCTAACCTGTTAAGTAGACAGCTTAGTGTGTCAAGGGCAAGGCAGAATAGCAGCAGTGACAGAGAGTCACCTTGGAATGCCCCTCCAAATGAATTTTTATCCCTGGGGATAATAATTTGTCCTTTATCATGGCTTAATTGCAAAGTGGTCTGCCACTGTTTCATGGTCACTGCAATATATTCAATCAGTGTAGGATGTATCCTATACATTTCCAAGCACTCTTTTATCCATTAATGTGGGATACTATCAAATGCCTTTTTGTAGTTAATCCATGCCATACTTAGATTCTTCCCCTTTTTACAGTTCTCCACTATGACTTTATTTAACAAAAAAAATGATCCTTTGTTCCATATGACTTTATTATATTGCCCTTTTGTTTTACTGCCATAATTGAGATTTCTTCTAGATGACTATAAACTCTGTCAGCATCTATTCCTGTATATAGTTTATACGTCGTCAGAAGGCAGATTATTGGTCTATAATTTTTAGGGTAGCTTGCAGGTCCACTCTTAAGTAGGAGCATTGTTTTTCCTGTTGTTAGTCAGGTTGGAGTCTGTTCAGGGTGAGCATAGAAATAATTCTTACCCATGGCTAAATCTTCGTGCAAAGATGTTAGTACTTTTAACCAAAAGTTAGGTACTGCATCTGGGCCTGGGATTTTCTAATTAGAGGCTTTTCTTAACATTGTTTCAGTCTCTCTGGCTGTTACTTCATCCCATTTAATTTCCTGTACCTTTAAACTACGTATTCTTACTTTTACTTATTCTATCCATTTAGCATCTTTGTCATGTTCCACAGGATATTCATAGATACTTCTCCAAAATGTATCTGTTTCTTCTTTTTTGGTGGTCTTTCAATTCCTTTTACTTTGTTTCACAATTCTCTATAAAACTTTTTGGGTTATCAATAAATTGCTTATTTTGTATTTTTCCTTTATATTTAACTCTGTGTTTTTCCACCTGTGCTGAGATTTTTAGTTTGTTATTTGCGATAGTACATGACAGATCCTGGTCTGTTCTAACACTGAGCATTGCTTTTATCACATCTTTCTTTCTTAGCATTTTTGTTGATCTATTCCCTCTCCTATATTCTTCTAACAGTGACACTTCTTGTCTTAATTGCTTTATAGTTTTCTCTAGATAATACTTCCATGATGGTATTCGATTTCTCCCCTTCCTTTCACTACCCTGTGTTCTTGTAGTAGAACTTTATCAGTTATTAATTTAGCTGCATAGTAATACATCCTACTTCTGTTATATTGCATGGATCTCTGGATGGCATAGTGGTGCAGTGGCAGCGTTGTCACCTCACAGCAAGAGGTTCTCCAGTTTGATGCTGGGATGTCTTCTGTGTGGAGGCTGCATGTCCTCCCTGCATTCGTGTGGCTTTCCTCTGGGTGCTCCAGTTTCCTCCCACATTACAAAGACATGTGTCTGGAGCATTTCTCCCTGGGCCTCCACTGAAAATTGGCTTTGTTCCAAGTCGGACTTTCCCAGTTAATAAATGTTAAATAAATAAATCTCTGTGGACAATCCCAATTACTATTTGTTTTATCAAACTTCTGACTTTTTGGGTTTTATTGACCTTCAGCAGTCGATTTCTTTCATTGATCTTAATATGTCTATGTCTGTTAAATCAAGCAACTCTTATCTTAGCTCGTTTTCTTCTAAACTACAGAATAGCTCAATCGATGCTCACTGATGCTTGATGTCTCTGAATCACGTAGTAGTTTGCTTACAGAGGTTAGAAATGAGCAACTGCAGTGAATACTAGAAAGAATTTTGTGGAGAAAGCTGTTACCCATTCTAATTAGGATGTGCTCTTTCTTTTATTCCTTGTACATACTTACTCATAATGCATCTTTCAGCAGATCACATACAGCAGCACAGCTGATGCATGCTACTGAATTATGCAGCTTTGTGAATGTGGTAGAAAGCACCAATATCCATTACAATCTATAGCTGCATCCCCTGGACTTTTTGTTAAATAAGTAATCATATAACAGTGAGGAAATTAATTCAATTTACTTTAGTGCCAGAGTTATATGACATCAATTAAATACAGTAAGGGAATGTATGTTTGACATGCACACCACATATTATTGTAGGGTCAGTCTAAAACTCTTAAAATTTAAGTATGTATTTTAAACATTCGAAATAACATATCAAAATCATCCATTCATAAAAACATGTGAGAGATTCCTAAACTAATCATACAATTATATAACCTGAAACTCTCATCTACCTTATAGTATCTACTCCTAGGAAGAAAAACATCTACTTTCTCAGCATCATGCATGCTTAACTCAGCAGAGGCTGACTGCATAAAGCAAAATGTATGCATGCTTTTCTCACTATACAATTTTCTTGCCCCTTTAACAGAATATCATCAAGGATGCTCTACAACAGCAGTGAACCTTGAAGGTACAAATGTAGGACAAATTGTAACAACCATTCACTTCTTACATCAGGTGTACCTTGAGGGTTTAAAGTAAGATCCATTTTCTGATGGTTTAAAGTAAGATCCATTTTCTTCAACATGTTTGCTAACAATGTGAACCAGCACACTAATGTTATTCAAGCTATTCATTATGCTGATCCCTCCAGATTACTGCACTCATCTAAGAATGTGCACCTTTCCTTAATGAATTGCAAGGTTGCATTAATACTCACAGCACCTGGATTTCAAAAATAATCATAAATGGAAAAGGACTTCTTCTGCAATCAACATTACAAAACAATCACCACTCAACCACCATTCACAATCCAAGGATCAGCTGGACCCACAGAACTGCTTCCATTTTAGAAATACCCAGGAGTCATACAAATTATAAATTAAACTTCCAAATGCATGTTGACACCATGAAAAGGAAATTCAGAAGAAATAGGGGCCTTATGCAGAATACATGAATATCTATTACCAGAAAACAAGAAAACTGCTGAAGCACTGCTCTTCTTCCTTCCAAAACTCCTTTATGGATAAGTCATACTGGAATATACCAGGAAATCAGAGTTGTCTAAGCTAACTTCCACTTATCATAAAGTAGCTAAATCTGATACTAGGCAAAAAAATCAGCCACTGCTGTTCTGTTCTGTTCTAAAAAAGTCGGAATGGATATCTTGAAAAAAATAAAATCACCAATTAACATGTAACCTTTGCTCACAAAATTGTGCATAAACAACTATGCCCGGCCATGGATAACCTACTATTGCAACATAAAACAAAGAAACAGCAGATATCTACTAATCAAAATGTTCTGAAAGTAAATAAGAGCAACTTTAAAATAGAAGATAGAGCTCACAGTTATTGACTAATCAAATGGGTCAAGCTACCCTCAGTTCTTACAACAATATTTCAACAATAAACTTTCTAGGCAATGGCAAAAGAATTCTTCATTCAGCTTCAGGTCCTGCTTCACATGCAGTACAGCTACTGACAAAAAACACTTAACCTATAGTTAAAACCTTATTGGTAATCCACATCACTACAATTAATTACTTACATAATTACTATAAACAGCTGAATATAAACAAACACACTAATGTTCCCCCTACTACCCACAACCAACTATACAGGACCCTAACACCCTGACACCAATACTAGTAAGACACCAGACAACAAATATGTTATTTATTGTAGCTATTCTAGGCTTTTGAATCCCATCTAGTCTTTCAGAATCTGTCTAGGCTTTCAATCTCCCTCTAGGCCTTTGAATATTAGCTAAATCATTGTCTTCCCCATAATACTTTTTTTTAGGCAATGTCAAACTAAAAATATACATAGCAAGTTAAAACCAAGTAGATCAATGCCAGGAATCTAAACAAGAAAATCTACTTCCTACAAGCTTTCCTCACCCTAGAGAGTGGTGATGTCTGTGCAGTCCCTGAGAAATAGTTTAAAGGCACAGAAAGAACCTCAGCAGTTCAATGCTATAATGGCTTCCAGGCATTTGGACCAGCTACTACACAGGCAAGCACTAAAGGTGGAGATGTCTTGATTTACATCAAAAACAAATATAGCTCAATGCCGGTGAAACAGGACAATACACTAGCTTTTCTACATTCAAATGACCATAGGCAAAATCCCATACCAATTCCATGCAAAGCTACAGGTCTCCATCTATAACCCAGGAAACTCATAACACTTATTTAAGCATACTGGAAACACTCACCATCCAACCCAATACCATATTCATGCTGATGTAATTATCCCAGTAATAACTGGTCATATACAATACCAAACATGCAAGCACAGAGATTCCTGGATTTTGCAAACACAAACTCCCTGGACCAGATTGTCAATATGCCAACCAGGGGCACAAATACAGTGGATCTGGTCCTCGTTATGCAAGAGCACTATGCACCCCCTAGTGTAATGTCCTATCTGGTAAGGTCAGACCACAAAACAGTCTCCTTGGAAGTAAAAATAAAACTCAGAATCCCAGCTAACCCTGGAATGTTCAAAAATTTCTATAAGGCTAACTTCCTGCTATTAGGTGATAACCTGGCAAAATTTCAAGCCCCCATAAACCCTGCGAACACTGCTGCCTACACAAAAATGTTCATAGAAGCTCCATATAAGCATGTTAATACCTCCACAGAGGCAGCTGTTCCAACCAGGAATAAGTTCAAAACTAACTCAGACAACAAGCCACCCTAGTGGACTCACAGTTTTATTAGCCTGTATAACAAAAGGAAGAAACTCATGGCAACAATTAGGAGGTGTAGCACCCAGCAGAATAAAAGTGCTTTCATCAAACTAAACAAACAACTCAGAGCACACCAAAGAAAATTTTGAGGAAATTTTGGCCTCCCAAACCAAGCACAACCACAAGGCTTTCTTTAGCTACGCCTGCAACCTCAAAGACTGTACACAATAATGGGCAGGGCTAATTGTGAATGGAGCCACCTACACTGAGACAGAAGATACAACAAGCCTACACGCAGACAAATTCAGCTCTAACTTTACCCCTCTCTCCTCCTCCAATCAGCTTCTCTTCAGGAAATATCATTAAATATAACTCCCCCTAATATCACTAGGGAACAAGTCCTCAATGTTCTGTCTAAGGCCAAGAATACTGCATTGGTGAGCCATGACAATATCCCCTGCTAACTTCTAAATAGGATTAAACATGACCTATCAGGACCATATGGAGTCACTATTTAACTATAGCCTCTAAATAGGATTCATGCCTCACAAATGGAGAATAGCAACCGTCATCCCTCTGTACAAAAGCAGTCTATCTACAGACCTTAGAAACTACACGCCCATAAGTCTCACTAGTCTCATAAGCAAAGCTATGGAAAGAATTATCATTGAAATGATCAATAATGACACAGGAAACAGCTAGACATGGGACCAACCCAGATTTGTTTTGTCAAGGCAGGTCATGCCTAATCAACCTGGTGGACTTCTTTGAATTCTTGGATGAAGGCAAAACAGTTCACACTACCTACCTTGACCTGGCTAATGCATTTGACACAATATCCCACTCAGGCATTGCTGAGAAACTCAAAAGGTTAATTAAGTATTAAACCTTATGTTATGCGGTGAATAGCCAGATAGCTCACAGAAAGGAGCCAGAAAATTAAAATTGGGGAGTCTGTCTCTACAAATAGGCCAGTCAGTCTCTTAGGACTGGACCTGGAACTGCTTCTTTTTGGCATCTACTATGCTTTACTGGAAAGGCTCATCCAAACTCTGCCACAGCTTGAGGTGAGGGAAAAGTTTGTTTGCTTTTTATTTCTCGTACTTTGTATTACTTTACTGCCTTTTTCTATACTGTGATTTGTTTTCTTTACACTGTGCTTTACTTGTATTCTGCTTTTAACTGCATATTAGAACTTGAAAAGGGAACACAGCTCTGTCTCTTGTAAGTCAGAAAGAATTTTTTTCCTACCCTCCCACCCTGTCACTGTTGTGTTCTTAAACCCTGCTGTTCTTCTAGTTGCGTCCGCCTTATGTTAATTTAACCATATATCTTGCTCCCTCCCTCCTTTCACTGGCTGGTGTAAGTAAGCACTATATTATCATTTTGTGAAATCACTCCTCTTCAACTATTTAAACTTATTGGCCATCCACTGTATTTCATAGTACCAGAATACAAAAGTGCCCGCCCCCTTTCAATCTATCTTACTCTTAATAATAGTGTTGTTCCATTAAAACTTAACTTTTTAGACAGGTAAAACTTAAGTTACCCACTTTCATATCTAACTGATTAATGCACACTGCAGTGTTTAGGATAAACCATTTTTCTGAACTTACCTTTAAGCATCTATTGCAAGACCACCAGTTATTGGAGAGCCCACATTCTGCCTCTTTGGGATTAGTGCTTCTGTTTTCTCCTGGTGAGAGAAGGAGTACAGGGACATTGTTTCCTGGAGACTGCTGATCACCGGAAAGCCTAATTACTGCTTTATAGTTGACAGCTTGGAATTTGTGCTTATATTCTGATCCTGGTGAGAGAAGTAGCATAATGCATTGATTCTTGGCTGTTTCTGGTTGGAGAGTGAGTGTCTGTGCTTAACGTACCTGATTGGTCTGGTTGCTATTCGTGGCATCTACCAGATAAAGGCTACAAGCCTAAAGACACTTGCTTCATCTGGGACAAGACTGTGGATTACCAAACATGCTGTGGGCTGCTTCTCTTCTTGGGATTGGTGCTAGGATTTTGCTTCTGGTGAGAGAAGAAGCAAAAGAGCATTGTATCCCAACAGAGTGAAGCTGTGGTGAGACCAGCATTAGTAGTAGCCAGGCAGTAGCCATTCATATGCCTCCCCTCTTTTCATCTTTCTTGACAAGCTAATTCTTTGCTTTCAGTAAGTACTGCTTGATTTGTTGCTAACTTCAGAATATCTGCCTAAATACTTCATCCTTACATTTTCAGGGTCCATGTATCAGTTTCCCCTCATGTGTTTGGCAGTGCTCTGTACAGACTCAGACACCTTTAGTGACATTTTTCCTGTAAAAGCACAATTGAAATTTCTACAATACCTAGTTGCACACAGGACAACTAGTTTGCAGTGACAAGCACTGTCCACATAGTTGCAAACCGGATACTCCTGACAGTGATTGATATTCCCAATCCAACTGTCTAATCAATAAAAAAGGATCTGTTGCCATGGATATGAACCTTCCTACAGTTTCTGTTACTGGCTTGGTGGCTATGGGCATCCTGAGGCAATGTAGAAATTGCCTCATGTTTACTGATAACCAGTTAATTCTCAAACAAACTGATATGGTATGCGAGAGATGTATTTACACAATGTCACTGGAGGCAAATCTCTCACATAAAAGTACTCGTAATGTCAATGATGTCAGTACTACACACACTGCACCCATCACGCACAATTCAAAGCAGACATATATGTACACACATATGCTGAGTCACTTACATGTAACCTTTCTAAACCACAAAGACCTCCTGTATGAAGTACACATAACAAATACCCTCAGCAGCCCCAAATGCACTCTTTCAAAACAACATCCATATCAACACATAGAGCTACATCTCATGGACCCTCTAAATCTAAGCCCATAAGGCAAGTCACCACACAATCCAACATTCTAGTCATTGGAGACTCCATCATGAGACACTCTGATGTCCCTCTCACCAGGCTGAGTAAGGAGAAAGTTACTGTCAGTTGCATATCAGAGGCTAGGATCCACCATATTATGCATGCACTCAGGTCATTGGACCACAGTTACCAATATGACTCAGTAATAGTCCATCCAGGAGTAAATGACCTGAGATGGACCTCCCTCAACTATATGAAGAGAGACATCATGGAGCTCTCAGAATATTTGTCTCAGGCTGGTATGAGCCTAGCATTGAGTAGCATTTTACCTTCTCCAAAGATGATGCCACAATATGAACAAAAAATGATTGGCTTTAATAATTGACTTAGTTTCTAGTGTCATTCTGAGGAGGTGTAATAATGGAAAGAGATGGTCAACAGACCATGCTGCTTTGCCAGGGATGATCTGCACCTCTCCACTCTAGGCTTTCGAATATTAGCTAAAACATTGTGTTCCCCCATAGTGCCTTTTTTAGGCAATGCCAAACTGAAAGTACTTCCAAAATAGCAAATCAAAACCAAGAACATCTGAAGGTATTACTGCTCAATGTTAGGAGTCTAAACAAAAAACTCCACTCCCTAGAAGCTCACTTTACCCTAGAGAATGCTGATGTCTGTGCTGTCACTGAGACATGGTTTAAAGCAGCTGAGAGTACACCAACAGTGCAAGGTTATAATGCTTTCCACACAATTAGGCCAGCTACTTCACAGGCAGGGACTAAAGGTGGAGGTGCCTCTATTTACATCAAGAATAAATATACCTCAAGGCTGGGCAAACAGAACAATGCACTTGAGCTGCTCCATGTTCAAATCACCATAGTTAAAATCCAATACCACTTCCTTGCACGCTATAGGTCTCTCTCTATCACCCAGGAAATCCACACCATGTATTTAAACTTATTAGAAACACTAACCATCCATCCCAATACCATATTCATGGGTGACTTTAATTACCCCACTATTAACTGGGAATCCTATATGACACCAAACACACATGCACAGAAATTCCTGGATTTTGTAAACACAAACTCGCTGGACCAGATAGCCAATATACCAACCAGGGGTGCAGCCATACTGGATCTAGTTCTCACTAATATGGGAGACTGCTACACACACCCTACTGTAATGCCTTCCCTGGTAAGGTCAGACCACAAAATGGTCTCTTTTGATGTAAAAATAAAACCTGGACTCCCATGGAATATTCAAGAATTATTCTAAGGCTAACCTCCTTCTATTAAGTGAGAATCTGGCAAAATTTTAAGTCTATGCAGAACTGTTCACAGAAACCCTGTACAAGCATGTTAATAGCTACACAGAGGTGGCTGTACGCACCAGGAAGAAATACAGAACTAACTCAAAAAAACATGCCACCCTGGTGGAATCATAAAATCAGCTGGCTGTATAACAGGAGGAAGAATATCATGGCAAAAATTAGGAGGTGCAGCACCCAGCAGGATAAAAGCACTCTCATCAGACTAAACAAACAACTCAGAGGACATATAAAGTCTACCAAAGCCAAATTTGAGGTAAGTTTGACCTCCCAGGCCATGGACAACCCCAAAGCATTCTTTGGCTATGTCTGCAACCTCAAAGGCAATACACAATTGTGTGCAGAGCTCATTGTAAATGGAGCCACCTATACTGAGCCAGAAGATATAGCAAACTTCCTGGCTGATAAACTCAGCTCCGACTTTACTCCTTTATCCCACTCAACCTTCCCTCGGGAAATATCATCAAATATAACTCCCCCTACTATCACTAGGGCACAGGCCCTTAATGCTCTAAGACTGAGAACACTGCATCAATGGGCCCAAACAATATCTCAGGATGCCTTCTAAATAGCATGAAACATGACCTATCAGGGCCTCTGTAATTGCTATTTAACTGCAGCCTCCAAACAGGCTTTGTACCTCATGAATGGAGAAAGGCAACAGTCATCCTTCTGCACAAAGGTGGGCCATCTATAGACCCTGGAAACTACAGATCCATAAGTCTCACTAGTCTTATATGTAAAGCCATGGAAAGAATTATCATGGAGATGATCAATAGAGATATAGTAAACCTCCAGACACTGGACCCAGCCCAGTTTGGTTTCATCAAGGGCAGATCATGCCTACTCAGCCTGGTGGACTTCTTTGAGAAGGTCACCAAAGCAATGGATGGGGGCAAAAATCATTCACACTGCCTACCTTGACCTAGCCAAGGCATTTGACACAATACCCCACTCGGGCATTGTCGACAAACTCAAGAGGTTAGGTACAAACCCGTATGTCACCAACTGGCACATAGACAGGACCCAGGAAGTTAGAATTGGAGGTCCACGTCTGTAAAGAGGCCAGTCACAAGTGGAGTCTCTCAGGGATCAGTCCTTGGACCGCTCCTTTTTGCCATTTACTTCTCAGAAGTCAAGGCCAATGTCAGTGGACTCTGGCTGACAAAATTTGTAGATGATTGTAAATTAATAGCTGTCATTGAATCTCACACTGACTCAAATGCTCTCCAGGAGGGGCTGGCACAGACAAACAACTGGTGTCACAGCTATGAACTAAAACTAAATGCCAAGAAATGCATAATAGTATCCTTTGGGAAGTCATTCATTCCTGGTAACTATCATATTGACAACACACCCCCTTAGAGTTAACCCAGTAGTCAGGGACTTAGGGACACACCTAGATAATAATCTAGCCTTTGATCACCATGTGTCTACAGTGGTGAGGAAATCATTCTATGTTGCTTAATTTATAAACAAAGGTATGGGAAGTAAGCCTAAGGAAGTCATTGTTCCACTGTATGCTGCATTCATCAGACCAATCATTGAGTACAATGCCCCCTTTAGTATGTACCTAACCAGGCATATCCAACATTTGGAACATCCACAGAGGTTCCTCACTAAAAGAATACAGGGCATAAATAATATGTCCTATGCAGACCGCCTCAAGGCCCTATCCCTATATTCTGCCTCCTACAGGCTTTTGAGGGGAGATCTATGCCTGGCATACAGGGCATTGTCAGACACCACTCTGATGGACCTCCTGCAGATCTACAAAACAAACAGCACCAGAATTACCCATTCTAAAGACTTAAATCTTGCCTGTGATATAAATAAGACCTGCTGGAGAGATAGGTATGTATCACAGAGACTACCTTGTCTATGGAACATGCTCCTCATCCATGTGAAGCAGACTTCCTCCCTAACCAGTTCAAATGCAACTTGGACAATTGGATGGGAAACTGGAAATTCATTCCTGGTTTGGCACCTATGTCTCTAGTGGACACAGGTAACCTATAAATGGTTCATCTCCCAGGCCTATGCTTACACTTATCAAGGGTATAGGAACTTGTCAGAGATTTGGGATGTATGGCGAGGCTTAAAAAAGTCCTATTGGTCATTAGCCTAGTAAACACCTATGAACCTATGAAGTTAAAGACAACATCAAGGGCCTCTGACTGACTAAATTTGTAGACTTGCAGAATCCCCCAGTAACACTAATGTTCTCCAAGAAGGGCTGACTGAGAAAAATAACTGGTGTCAGAACTATGGAGAAACAAAACACGAAGACTCTAAGAAAAGGTGAACAGTGCTTGACAGCTTTACTGGTGTCTCCTGGTACCTCGGCTAAACAATTAAATGTATAATTGATGTTAGTATTCTAATATATTATTTTTCCATCAGGTCTCACCTGGAGGATGATATCAATGTATAAATTTAATGTAAAGGTTTATTTGAAAATGAATTCACACATAAAATGTGTAAATTGTATTTGTGTCTAGATTGGGAGAGGATATCAACAGGGTTTTTTAAAAAAGGAAAATGTCACTTTAAATGTAATTGTAATTTATGATGTCACTGCAATTAATTAATCAATGTACTAGTGGTGATTTTATATATAAAGATGTGCTTTTGGTGTATACATTGTCCCTTGAAAGCTTTTTAGCCGAGGTACCAGGAGACACCAGTAAAGCTGTCAAGCACTTTTCATCTTTTCTTAGAGTCTTCATGTTTTGTTTCTTCATTTATTCACATTGCGGTTTGATTTTTCGTGTTGTTGACTGTGGTCAGTCAAGATGTCTGTCGGAGGCTCTACAGGGGCAGCTGGGTTCGGCTCGTTAGGGGACAGTGATCGAGTCTCGTTTCTAGAGATGTGGAAATTAAGAGAGGAAAAATTCACTGCTGATGATATGTGGTCCCTTAGAGATGTAAGTTCACGAATTAGTGAATTTGAGAGACTGAAAAAACTGTTAGTTAAGGAAGTGACTCTTTTTTTATGACACAAAGCTCCTAGATAAATATCTGATATCCAAATTAACTCCTCGCGGTGTTAGAGTTGATCAACTTCCAGTGTTTAAGTTCACAGAAGATGAGTTAGACCTGCTGTAGGAGTGGAAGACGGTGTCGTTAGCGTGCACTACAGCGTGGTTGAAAATTTTAATCAAACACAACCACAAGGCACAAGAGAAGGTGCAAGCAGACATATTGCACTTGCAGGAGGATTTATTGAAAGTCATTTCCAGCGAAACTTTTGTAGACAAGATGAAGAACATAAAAAATTGAGTGTTCAAAGTGGAAGGGGAGGTCGTTCTTCGAAAAAGACTCAAACTTGAGCATGCCATTAAAGATCACAAGAACAATTTGGTTTTCTCATGGCAGAGAAAACCCAAGAGTGGCATAAATGCAAGTCAGCGGAATGTAGTCAGCGTTCGTGTGCCAAGAGATTCATCTGTGTCCTCCTCTGAGACAGCATCTAGCAGCAGAAAGAGTGTATCATTCGAGAATTTAAATGAGGAAGTGAGTGAGAAAACACAACACCAGCAATGAAGCAGTCCCCAGCAAACATGAGGAAAAGGCCAGAAGTGACAAAGGAACAATGGAGGTACCGAGACAAACAACAGGAGGAGGAGAAGATAATTCATTTATATGTGGACTATGTACCAGCTCCAGTCAGGGCTGAAGATGTTTTGCCTAAAAGGTATAATGGAGTGGAGCAATTTGACATTATTAATTTGTCTTGTTTTGAAATCAGTGAAAGTATTAAATGTTTATTAAACAAGGGCATTAAGTTTGTACCCACATGTTTTCCCAGTCTAGCGGATTTGTTAATTAAAGTAGGATGTTTTTGCAGGAAATTAAATCTTATAATGTTTTTTCACAGTGGAAATGTTCAAACTAATTTAAACGATTCACAGGCAAATGTTTCAATGAGGGAAATGGACAGGATGGACTCTGAAAATTCACTATTGAATTTATCATTGCATGAAAATATTTTTGTAGACATAAATGATGCGGAAGTATTTAATCGAGAAGAATTT
The DNA here is from genome assembly GCF_019279795.1 of Protopterus annectens. NCBI lineage: Eukaryota > Metazoa > Chordata > Ceratodontiformes > Protopteridae > Protopterus > Protopterus annectens. Next base: position 1,565,495,135 of record NC_056739.1, read on the forward strand.
GATAATGGTTGTATGCATGATGTGGAAGAATTAGTGAATATTGATAGTAATGATGGGGGGGGGTTCTTACGGGTTATGGAAGGTTGAAAGTTCCCCCTGTTTCCTATGTGAGTCGCTTTGTCCCTCCCAAGAATACTGTTGCTATTAATGCTGTTGTCTTTCAGCTTTTCCCGGTTAGGGGTCGCCACACTGGAACTCCAGTCCGCTAATGATTGGCAGTAGATTTTGACGAACGCCGAGGTGCCAGCTCGACATTCAACCTTCAACGAAGGCACACCCATTTACGCATGTCTTTCGAATGCCCACCCAACCACGGGGAGGGCATGCAGTCTCCACACAGAAGGCAATCCCTGCACTCCAGCCGAGAATCGAACAGGAGAACCTCTTGCTGTGAGGCAACAATGCTACCACTGCACCACCGCAAGTTATATGTGTTTGAAAAAACATTATGTAAGGAAATTGAGCATGAATATAAAATGTTTGCAAAAAACAGGGAATATGCAACTTAACTAAAGATGAGTGGGCTACAATGCAAATGTTATGAAGTAATAATGAGAACCTGCTTTTTTCTCAAGCATACAAAGGAGGCTACTGGGTCATTTTGTCCAAGGATAAATATAACAGGATGGCATTACAGTTGTTAAACGATGAGAACATCTGTGTTAAGTTGGAACATGACCCTAGTGCTGAATTTAATTATTTACTGCTAGAAATGTTGGAAAGGGGTGAAAGGCTTGTTTTTTGACACTAGGGATGTTAAGAAATTGTTCATCAGGAATCCCAGGAAAGCCAGATTTTTTACTATCCCCAACATTCATAAGAACTTGACGGACCCTCCGGGGTGACTAATAGTTTCGGGGGTTGGAGGCTATTTACAAAATGTAGGAATTTTTTGGGATGAACAATTGAAAAGTTACATCTCTAGGGTGCCATCACATATCAAGAATAGCCAAGAACTCTGAATTGGTTGGGGGGATGGATTGGGAGGCCGATTTTTACTGGGCCTGTGTGGATGTGAAAGCTTTATATATTAGTATCAGTCATGTTTTAGGCTTGGAGACTGTAGCCAGAATGTTAGGTGAGGGACCTAGAACAAGTTATATTTTGCAACTGTTGGAGTTCAGCCTGACACACAATTTTTTTCAATTTGAAAAGAAGGTGTTTTTGCAGAGGGGAGGCACTGCTATGGGTGCCTCATTTGCTCCCTTTTATGATATTATATTTATGAATTTTTTTTGAGAACAAGGTCTTTTATAATAAATGTTTGTTCAATAATAGGGTCATCATCTATAAGAGATATATAGATGATTTGATTTTTGTGTGTCAAGGAGAAGTACAACAGTTTGAAGAATTTATGGCTGAACTAGAAAGAAATGAGTTTGGGTTGTCATTCACTTTCAAAACCAGTAAAGATGTGATACAGCTTTTGGATTTGGAACTGTATGTGGGACAAGATGACTCTGTCCAATGTAGGCCTTATCATAAGGAAACTGCAGCTAATAATTTTTTATTGGCGTCTAGTATGCAGCCCCCCCCCACTTATTGGATTCATTACCATATGGGGAATACAGACGTATTTTCAATAATACGTCTGATAAGAAAATGATAAGTCAGGAGTTCATGAAAGTAAGAAACAAGTTATGCTCTAGAGGTTACCCTACAGACTTATTAGGAAGGACAGAAAACAGAGTTTTAAGGATTCAGCAGAGGGGTAATGGTGGAGTAAAAAGAAGGAAGGAAGAATGATTTCAAAGTGAAGAAACAAGGAAGGTGTTTTTGTAAGTAGATTTTCTCCTTTTTCCCATATATTAATGAAGTTAGTTAGAAAATATTGGCCAATAGTTGTGCAGGGAGAGTTAACCAAAGGTGTATTCCCAGAGAATATAATTTTTTCACATAAGAGATGTTTGAATTTAAAACCGTTATTAAACAGGAGGAGCAACAGGGCAGGTGTTCAGGTAGGATGTCATCCCTGTCATAGATGCAAAGTTTGCCCGAAGGCAAAGAACCTGCATGGTAGCAGTATTAATGATAGGATATACAAGGCAACGCAGAGTTTTACCTGTCAGTCCAGTGGAGTAATTTATATCATAGGATGTAGCTGTTCATCAAGTAAATGGTATGTCAGACAGACTAAAAGACAGGTTAAAAAACGTATTTTGGAACATATGGGGGACATCAGACACAGAAGGTTAGATAGTCCAGTTGCTCATCATTTCTGTTTGAATCATGGAGGCTTTGACTCATCTTTATTTTTTAGTGTATTAGCCAAGCCTTTATATCAACATGGGGAAGCATATAATGAAAAATTGTTAGCTTTAGAAACCAGGTTCATCATTATTTTTAATACATTATTTCCTTCAGGTCTTAACCTGGAGGTTAATATTAATCTATAAAATAAATATAAATGTTTGTCAAAAAGTTCATTCACAATGAAATGTGCAATTGATGTTAGTATTCTAATATATTATTTTTCCTTCAGGTCTCACCTGGAGGATGATATTAATGTATAAATTTAATGCAAAGGTTTATTTAAAAATGTATTCACACATAAAATGTGTAAATTGTATTTGTGTCTAGATTGGGAGAGGATATCAACAGGGTTTTTAGAAAAAGGAAAATGTCACTTTAAATGTAATTATTGTAATTTATGAAGTCACTGCAATCAATTAATCAATGTACTAGTGGTGATTTTGTATATAAAGATGTGCTTTTGGTGTATAAGTTATCCCTTGAAGGCTTTTTAGCCGAGGTACTAGGAGACGCCAGTAAAGCTGTCAAGCACTTTTCATCTTTTCTTAGAGTCTTTGTGTTTTGTTTCTTCATTTATTCACATTGTGGTCAGAGCTATGGACTAAGACTAAGTACCATAAAATGCATAATAGTGTCCTTTGAGAAGTCATCTACTCCTGGTAACTATGACACACCCCTGAGAGTCGACCCAGTAGTGAGGGACTTGGGGACACACGTAGACAGTAATCTAGCCTTTGATGATTGTCTATCTATGATAGTGGGGAAATCATTCTAAACTGTGCAACTTATAAACAAAGGTATGACATCTAGGTCCAAGGAGGTCATTGTTCCACTGTATTTGGCATTCATTAGACCTGTCATTGAATACAATGCCCCCTTTGGTATGTACCTAACCAGGCACATCCAGTAATCAGAACATCCACAGAGGGTCTGCACTATGAGCACAGGAAGTAAGTAACATGTCCTATGCAGGCTGCCTCAAGGCCTTATCCCTGTATTCTGTCTCTTATATGCTTTTGAGAGGAGATCTATATCTGGCATGCAAGGCTTTGTTTGACCCCACACTGATGGACCTCCTGCATATTTGCAAAACAAACAGCACCAGAATTACCTGTTTTAAAGACTCAAACCTTTCCTGTGATATAAATAGGCCCTGCTAATGAGACAGGTATGTATCCCAGAGTAGAAAAAATGGTAACCAATTCCAACTCACAAACAATAAAAAGCAGCTGGGGACCCACGAATCGTTCCACTAAGCAAATGAAACAAGGCAACAAGATGACCACACAAATTCCTGGTTTATTCGACACTCAATACAAAATAACCAAACACACTGTTGACAAGTTGTTAACCTAGATTTCGTCCCCTGACAGTATTAGCATAGCCCCTATTTTAAAATTAAGACATATCTTAGGTAGGAGGTAGTGCACAATTGGTATTGGTGCTAATATATAATATATGTCACAGTATTTTAAGCTTATGTGTTTTTCAACACACACACATATATACATGTGTCAATATGTTTTTTTAAAAATTGTTTCACGAGTTTTTATTTGATATTTTCAGAGGAGAAACAGGTTAATTGTATTGGGTATATAGTACTTGTATAAATTCAGTACTGTCATTTTAAGTAGTAATTATGCAACTATTGATTTTTAATGTGCTAATTGATGTATTGGGTGGGTATTTAAATTGTCATCCTCAGGGAGTTTCATTGTTCTGATTAAGTCCTGATTAAGTGGATGAAACCTAGGTTAACAACTTGTCAACAGTGTGTTTGGTTATTTTGTATTGAGTGTCGAATAAACCAGGAATTTGTGTGGTCATCTTGTTGCCTTGTTTCATTTGCTTCAGTGGAATGGTTCATGTATCCCATAGTCTATCCCTTCTGTGGAATAGGCTCCACATCCATGTGAAGAAGAGTTCCTCCCAATCCAATTCAAGTTTAACTTGGACAGATGGATGGAAAACAGGAAATTCATCCACAGTTTGCCACCTATGTCTCTAATGGACACAGGCAGCCTGTACATGGTTCATCTCCCAGGCTCCTGTCCTGTTTACATTTACCAAGGGTACCAGAACTTTTCAGAGATTTAGGATGCATGTTAGACTTAAAAAGGCACCAGAAGTTGTTAGCCAAATACATACCTATGAATCTTTGAATTGCAATCATATTTCAATAAGTTACTTCAGATATGACATAATATCTCTTAAATGAGTTAATGATGATCTGTATTTTATTATTGCTATGACTGGTAATATGTCATGTGCACTGTGATGCATAATAAAGAATTCATTGTATAGCAATATTGTTAATATGTTTCAAGATCATGCCATCAAGCTTCAAATGTGCTTCACTTAACATCTATTCCTACAAATTCCAGTTTTTTTCTATAAAGTGCCTATGTCACTACCTGTGTTACAATTATATAGTGTATGCCTTAAAATCATATCTGTATTCCCAATATTCACATGTTCAGGTAAGCACTCAAATATGTGTGCTGAGCTGTAGAGAAAATAGAATTTACATCTACATATACAGTCACTTGTCTATTTGTGTACTGAAATGTTTTCACTATTTACTTGTTCATGCATACGTTCAAATTGAAGTTGTATGTGAGGTCTTCCTCTCAGGTCTCCAATGAAAATGGGCATTGCTTAGTAGGAGCAACTCAGTCAACAACACATAAATAAATAAATAAATAAATAAATAAATACATGCATGCATACATACATACATACATACATACATACATACATACATGCATGCATACATACATACATACATACAAATAAACAAACAAACAATATCATGACTTGGAGGCAGCCTTACATCTAGCAGTGTGTCTTTTGAAGGTCCGGTGTGATGGTACTGCAAAGCAAGAGTACAATTCATATTGATAAATATAAAAGTATTCAATTAGGGTGTGTGTATGATATAGCAAACATCCACTATTAACTGGCACTAAATAGGAGCTATGATAGGTATTAAAAAACTTAAATATGCTGCATAAAATATGCTGTTCCCATTAGTAAAGTGATTACCAAAATCAAAACAGCTGTATATAATACATGCTGTGGTTACCACCAGGAAGTAAATTTATCCAGTCTCAAAACAGAGGATGTGTAGGAAATGCCTAGGTTTACCTAAAATGTCTTTGGTGTGAAAAACTTTGCAATATCTTGAAGTGAAACCTTTGTATATAATTGTTACATATTCAAATAGCATTGTAGAATACCACCCCTTGTAGATTTGTACTAAGACTTCACATGATGAAACAAATACTTTCAACAGCTTCGCATCAGTGTGTCACATAACACAACATGCGAGTATGAAATAACCTGTATTTGTTATGGAAAACAATTTATATAAACATTCCCTTTTCAACAACTGACCCACTCTAGGTCCTTGATGATGAACTTTTTAATGTTTCTAGCCCGTGGGTAGTCAGGTTTCCATGATGGTGGCAGAAATACTGTGGTAATTCCAAACGTTACACATTTTCAGTACGAATCCATGAGAAAGACTAGAAAATGTTCAGATTCACTGATTTCATGTCCTTTATGTTTCAGTACAGGTCTTCAGAATGTCTCTTCCATGTATATCATTACATTTGCCTAAAACTCCCAAAAGAAGTGAGTGGACCATAACAGTATACTAAACTTCTGCTTGTTAGGGTTATATCTCACAAGTACTGAGTGCTCTGAAAGCATGGTAAGAATGACCATCCAAGGTGGTAAATCCTTTCTGTTCTTCAAATGAGGTATATTTCATTTGTGATGGAATGAGTGAACCTTATCAATAAAGTCCTGAGAATTCTGTTTTCTGATTCCGGTTAGGAAAACAAAATATGGTTCATTTTGAAAAGTGAAGGGCATTAATTAAACAAACAATCTGGCATGGTTATCTCTTCAGTAACCCTGGTGTTGTGTCCCATTATAAGAAAATAGCAGAAGAAGTTGAGCCCTAATAAAATCCTGTTGAAGTTTCTGATATTTAAGCTGCATGGTTAAATTGAATAAATTGGAACTTATCCACATGTATAACCTTTGCAACACGTTTCCAATGTTTGCAACTAAACTTACACTTATAAGGTCAGCTGTAAGGTTCATTAGTCACAGCTACCTGACTGCCACATGCCATGCAAAGTCTTCCTCTGTGTTGTGCATGAAGTATCCCTAGAAATCATATGCAGTCACCAAGGGATCTTTTAACGGTACAAAACTATTGAAAACTTCATTAGATTCAGAAAGATACTGGGCCTGATTCGAAAAGAGATTCTCTCAGTGTAAATGACTTTCCCTGGTGTAAGCCTGTCCTGATTCCAAAAGACTTGGTCTTGGTGTAAGTGACTTAATTCATTGTAAGGGCTAACTATAAACAGGCTTACATCAAGCAACAGATTCCAAAAGACCTGCCCTCAGCGTAAGTGGTCACAAACATGGAGAGCACGTTTTTTGGAATTGGGCCTGCTGTCTGCACTAGAAAGACAACAGATTTACACAGAAGATTCAGGAGGATCTCATTTACTTGCCATTTGTATTCTGACTCTAAACTGACGTAAAACAATACTTTCCCCTTATATTCTGACTCTAAACTGATGTAAAACAATACTTTCCCCTTATATTCTGACTCTAAACTGACGTAAAACAATACTTTCCCCTTATATTCTGAGTCTAAACTGATGTAAAACAATACTTTCCCCTTATATTCTGACTCTAAACTGCTCTAAACCAGTATTTTCAAAGTTATAGCTCGTGGAGTTTCTGAAATGTCATGCTCAAAACTACATAAATGTTTGTGTAAAACTTTATAGCTATGAATCCTGTCTGAAATGAAACATCTTGAACTTTTAGAGTAAATAATTTCTGTGGAAAATAAATGTTATGGCTATGTATAGCAGAATTTTGTGACATATTGTTTAAACTTATGACTCCCTAAATTCTCTAGAAGGGACCTGACTAGGATTTCCATTAGGAGGTCAACATACATCTCTGTGATTATCAATCTGCCAGCAAAATAAGACATACAAAACCACAGCACCACTGAACACTGTAGACAATAAATGCGTCTATTGTATTAGTACTAGGCAACTTTTGCTGATTTACAGTGAATAAGAAAACTGAACAGGAAGATGAAAATGTGTGTTAAAACTTCTTTTTCAGTCAAGAAATGCTTGATATAGACTTCAGGATCTTTATTTGATTCCCTTCCAATATTGTGTATACGTTTGTCACCTGGCTATTGGATTGTGTTATAAGTGAAAGTAATAATGATCATTGTAATGTAGTTCAGATTAGTTTTCTCATACACATGAAGTGCTTCTTTCTAGCAAGCCATATGGCTGATTGTTTAACAGTAATGATATGTTCCATTCTTTTCACACAATTTGCTTCTTCATTGTGCAGCCTAACAATTATGATTCATATCATGACATTGAAGTCCACACCAGTGAAAGTCCCTCTGCTGCACTTATGTGACCATCTGCTGATATAGTAGGAGCACGTGTTATCTGCTTGTTCATCAGCATGTGGTTCTGTCAATCTTATGGAGTCAGCAGTTTGACAGTGGCCAAAATGCTTATTAAAATCCAAATGGAAACCAGTCTGCTTGTTGGTGAAGATCTCAAACATTTTTTTGAAAATGGAAATTTCTCCAACATCTAACAATAGTTTTATATGTTTTTGATTGGGCAAGAGATGTGTGTTTGTGCATGTGTGAGTGTGTGTGTGTGTGTGTGTGTGTGTGTGTGTGTGTGTGTGTGTGTGTGTGTGTGTGTGTGTGTGTGTGTGTGTGTGTGTGTGTGTGTGTCTTTCCATATGTCTGTCTGCCTATATATGTCTGCATGCGCTTATATGTTTTTTTTTATCTGTGAGTATGCATTTGCTATTTACTTTCAAACTATGTATTCACATAGGTAAGGGGATTAAAACCTGGATGATTGATAAACATCAGTTTAGAAAAGGGATGAGAAGGAATCTGTTTGCGGACAGTGTAGGACATTTGTTATGCCTCAGTAGTAAACTGAAAAACAACTCAGGGTGTCAGAAAGGAGGTTCTACTATAACTCGTAATGTTATATTTCAGCAAAGAACAAACTCCTAGAGCACAACTTGTTGGAAATACAACCCAATGAAAAAATTAAATCTAAGCATTTTTTTGAGGGGGTCAAGTCACCTTCACCCTCATGAGGGGCAAGTCTTTATACTCCCTTACATATATACCAACTCCATGGTTGTACCAATGTGAAAAAAAATGGAAATTGAGAAAAATAAATAAATCCTTGCAGGAACATGCTAAAAAACTGCACTTGCAGTGATTTCCTACAGAAAACAGCAATCCGGGAGATGAACTTCACCAGAGAGAACCTTGTATAGTTTCCACACACTGAGGTGCATGGTGGCCCAGAAAGCTGAGATAGCTGGGAAAGAATTAGGTTTGCGGTGTTGCAGTGTAGACTGGAGCATTTGCATTATGGGCAGCCTGGAGACTTGTTACGATCATTTGAACTTTGTTTGGTGTGTGTGTGTGTGTGTGTGTGTGTGTGTGTGTGTGTGTGTGTGTGTGTGTGTGTGTGTGTGTGTGTGTGTGTGTGTGTGCATACAGCAGGTGAAGGCTATCAGTCAGCCAGAAGGTTGGCGTGACTATGGGCACTGCCTGTGCTACCTTTGTATTTGGATACAAGTTTTATATACAGAAGGTTGGCCTGGCTATGGGCACTGCCTGTGCTACCTTTGTATTTGGCGACAAATTTTATTACAAATTTTATGCCTGTGCCAATAACTATACCAACCTAGCACTTGTACAATGGGAAACTGAGAATATTTTGACAGGCAACGTTTTTGCTAAGTCTGTTATATGGTACAAGCATTTTGTTGACGATATTTTTCTGTTGTGGCATGATAACGAAGATAATTTGCAGCAATTTTTAAATTTTATTAATACCATTACCCCCTTTTTGAATTTCACATACAAATACTCAAATAGAGAAATAGAGTTTTTAGATGTAAAGGTTACAAGAGACACACTCAATTATGTTCATACCTCCTGTATAGGAAACCCATTAGAAAGAATAATGTTCTACATAGTAGTAGTATGCATCCTAACTACACTAAAGCCAATGTGATCAAAGGACAGATAGTTAGATGCATGAGGCTATATAATGATCATGATAGTTTGTCTCAGGCACTTACCCTGTTAAAACATGAATTTATTGAAAGGGGATATAAAGCCAGAGATACAGACAAACAAATTAAAGTTGCTTGGAATGAGAGGAGAGAGGTACAAGCCCTATTATGATAGGATGAGAATCAACCAGGATAACCAAAGTAACTATGCCACCAGTACCACAGCAACCAGGAACCTAGAGAATGATGTATTACGTATTCCATTAACATTCGCAAGTAATATCAGTACAGTCTGTGATATAATTAAAAATAATTGGGGCATATTGTTAAATGGGGATGAACTAGAAGGTGTTATAGGGGCTACACCATCTTTTACCTTTAAAAACATGTCATTAAAAAGACAATTGTGCTACAGAAGTTAGATGGAGACCACTATGCAAAGTCTGATAGGCTAGGTACCTTTCCTTGTAGAAGGTGTACAGCCTGCCCCTTCATATTTGGAGAGGGGCAGTATACACACTCGACTAGAAAGTTCAGCATTGATACACGCTTTTATACAGACTGTCATAGCAAGAATGTTGTATATTTTGGTCTCTGTACAAAATGCCCAGGCTACTATGTAGGCAAAACAAATTGGCTGCTCAACGATAGAGTCCTAGAACATGTAAGGGACATTAAAAATAAAAAAGAGACAAGTGCGTTAGTGATGCATGTTATAAAGGCGGGAGCCGCACACACCTTCAAATTTCTAGTGTTACACATTATACAAGAAAATAAAAGAGGTGAGAACATGAACAATAAGACCGAATCCTCAGAACAAGAATGGATAATTAGATTTCAGGCTGACAGACCACCTGGACTAAATAGTAAGGTTTCACTGAAACCTTTTCTCAGGAACAGGGCTTTGAAACATTGATTATTATGTTTAGTCACATTTTTTAACATCTATGCATATATTCTACAGTTTTAACACTATCTAACTCTATAGAGCAAGCTTTTACAGTTTTTTACATACATTTTTAGTCCATTATTTATATGATTTGATTAGGGCAGCCACAGTGGTGCAGTGGTTAGCATTGCTGCCTCACAGCAAGAGGTTCTCCGGTTCGATCCTCGGCTGGGGTGCCTTCTGTGCGGAGTCTGCATGTCCTCCCTGTGGTTGCGTGGGTTTCCTCCGGGTGCTCCGGTTTCCTCCCACATCCCAAAGACATGCTGCAGGTGGATTGGACACTCTAAATTGGCCCTAGGTGTGCGTGTGAGTGTGCCTTCTGTGGAAGGTTGGGCGCCGGGCTGGCAACTCGACACCGTAAAACTCCACTGCCATTCAATGTGCGGACAAGGTGATCCGCTGTGGCGACCCCTAACCGGGAAAAAGCCGAAAGAAGAAGATTTATATGATTTGATTGTTTATATAGTGTATGTCTTTTTAATTTTTATTTTCAAGATACTGTCAATTGATTGGATTTGACACAGATGTATCATTATTTAAACAAGAGCAGCAGTTACTGTAGTATGTCTGAGGAAGCAGAGAGAACTCTGTGAAAGCGCTCACATGTTTTATATATTTTTACTATTTTTATTAAACTATTTCCTCTATTGTCCATCACTCCTTGTGCCCCTTTAACACCGCTTACCTATCAACCCCTTTTTCTTTTCTTTTAAAGGTTAAAGTTACAATTAGGTGACACCCTCTTCACCAACTATATTGGCAGAATCTGGAACTCCCTACCCACATCTATTACCACAGCTGTCTCAAAGGACACATTTAAAAAACACTTGAAAAAACACCTCATGCACACTTGTATCAGCACATGCTCTCCACCTGGCTAAATCCCCCACCTTACACTCTATACCCCTACATCAACTACTGCAGCTAACACATCCTTTCTTGCCTCACATACATATTCCAACATCCTTTAAACCTTCCCTATTGCTCCCCTACCAATTATTCCCACAACCTACTATACAGTTACAATGTCCCCCCTCTACCTACCTACCTACACCTTCACTATTCTCTTCTACTCTACCACACAGGTGTGGAATAACTAAATCTTAACCTGAATACCTGAGTGTATCCTATCCAGAACTGTTAAACTGGAATCTAACTACACCTTAAACTGACCTTTGTCAACAGTCATACCTGACATGTAAACTTGAACTAAGCATGAATAATACCTACATGTTAATGTAAACTATGCATGAATAATATGTTACTTAGCTATGTTAAGTCTGTTACTCTCTATGAATGTGAACACCTCTATATTAATCGTAATCATTAGCTGAGTTTTACTGTGGAGCTTTTCTCCCCGGGCCACTGCTGAAAATGGACAAGCATCCAGTCGGATTTTCCTGGTCAACAAATGTAAAATAAATAAATAATGTAGCACAGGGGTAAGCAGGAGTAAGCACGTTTAAGCAGCAGTAAGCAGGTTTAAGCCTGTTTGCATGGCGGTAAGCAATGACTACACTGGTTAAGCAAATCTGAAGCTAACACCCTGTAAGTAGATGTAACAGCAGGTTAGCAGTGCTTACCTCCATGCAAACCCACTAACAACTGACTAAACGTGCCTTAACCACATTGTATCCAATGGCCCTTGTTCTGCCCAGCAACAAAATAAACATCCTCTGCTGCGCTCGAACACAGAACCCCACACACCATAGGTGAAGTGCTTTACCACTAAGCCATGTCACATATTCATAACCCTGATGTATTCAAAACATATCAACCAGTCCAGTCATTCAACAGTACAGAGAATGTATTCCAACATGTAAATGTATTTGTGTGAATAAATATAGTAATATCTAATCATATACAACATATCAATAGATGTAGATATCTATCTATCTATATATATATATATATATATATATCCACAGTAATATAGACATATATATATATATATATATATATATATATATATATATATATATATATATATATATATATATATATACATACATATGTATATATATATATATATATATATATATATATATATATATATATATATATATATATATATATATATATATATATATATGGCCACACATCTGTAGATAGCAATAGTAGATTGACAAATAGAAATATGTGCACATGCACCGGTAATGGGGTTGAGACACCCCAAACAATATACATCATGTACGAATAGGCATACCCCCCACCACAGCCAAACATGTCCGCCCTGCAATACACTAAAGTGTTACAGATCACATAAGCAGGACCTGACATGACATGTGCACAACATGTAAAAAGTACTACAACCCACCTGTATCATGTCAGGCCGGTATTGGTAACATATCATGCAGTACAGAGTGGCTCCCATAGGAGATGTAAAATATGGAAGCTATCAACATCCCTAGGATACATATACACAGACACATATATGCAGATACAGATATGCATATCTATTTAGATATATCTCTATATATAGAGATATACATGTGACTACACAGACACACACAGAGATATGTACAGTAAGATACATATGTAGAAGATGCACACAATATGGAACACCCACCATGCCTACAGTTAACACCTTAACAACTGGACACTGTATGTGCCACCCATACAAATGACAATCGTTGTCTGCAACATATGCCCACAGAGAGGTCATAGGGTAAAACACAACACACAGGTTTGCAGAAATGGATAACCATTAGTTGTGTAATATTACAGTTTTATATAGGTTCATAGGTAGGTACTAGGCTATCGGCCCTGGGGCCTATACAAGCCCAGCCAGAAAGGTACCCTGGCTTTTGCCACCCAAGAAAATTATTTTCCTGTGCCTCTGTCGAGCAGAGCTGCAGAGGTGATCCCCGGGGTGAATTTCCTATTTCCCATCCAATCATCAAGATTTTTCTTGAAAAGTGCTAATGAGGAGCCTTGTTTGATATAAATAGGTAGTTTATTCCAGAGTATAGAAAGTCTCTGGGACAGGAATCTATCCCTCCGGCATGTTCTGTTTATTGTGGTGACAAGGTTTAGGTCCCTAGAGCGTGTAGCTCGGAGGGATTGGGATTTCTTTAAGTGGAGCATGTCCAACAGTTCTGGGTTTGAGATAGCTTTGTATGTTAGGCAGAGATCATCTCTGAGTAGGTGATATCTGATGGAGTAAAGCTGGAGTTTTTTGAGACAGTCTGCGTAGGGCATCTGTTTGAGGCCAGTAATCCTCTTTGTGAGGTATTTCTGTGGCCTTTCCAGTTGTTGTAGATGTCTTGTGAGGTACATACCAAAAGGGCCGATGTACTCTATAATGGGTCTAATGAGTGATAAGTAGAGGGGAACAATGACCTCTTTTTTTCTGGATGAGAAACCTTTTGTGATGAGGTGTGCCATGTAGAACGATTTTCTGACTACTGTGGCGATGTGATTATCAAAGGAGAGACTACTGTCCACCTGTGTCCCACGGTCTCTTATCACACTTTTGGTGTTAAGTATACTACCGCCTATGTTGTAGTTCATGGGTACAGAGTTTTTACCAAAGGGGATGACAATGCACTTTTTGGCATTGAGCTTGAGGCCATGGCTTTGACACCAGGCATCTGTCTCAGTGAGGCCCTTTTGTAGGATGTCCACATCATTAGGAGTTTTGATTATGGCTCCTAGTTTGCAGTCATCTGTGAACTTTATTAGCCAAAGACCTTCTGTGTTAGCCTGTACTTCAGAGAAGTAGATACCAAACAGGAGAGGACCCAGGACTGAACCCTGTGGTACTCCACTTGTCACTGGTCTGAAGTCGCATTTGGAGTCTGCTACTTTCACAGTGTGGGTTCTGTCAGTGAGCCAGTTGGCAACCCATCTTGTGACATAGGGATTTATACCTAGTTTAGTGAGCTTATCTATAATCCCAGAGTGGGGGTGGTGTCGAAAGCCTTGGCAAGATCTAGATAGGCTGTGTGAACCACCTTACCCTTGTCTACAATTTTGGTCACTGCTTCAAAGAAGTCTATCAGGTTTAGGAGACATGATCTGCCTTTTACAAACCCGAACTGGGAGGGGTCCAGAGTTTGGAGATTACCAATGTCTTTGTTTATAAGTTCCATGATGATACATTCCATGGCCTTGCAGACAAGGCTTGTCAGGCTAATGGGGCGGTACATCCCGGGGTCTGTGTTGGCTCCCCCCTTGTAGAGTGGGATAACTGTTGCTGTGCGCCATTCAGCAGGCACAAAGCCTGAGGTGAGGCTATGACTGAACATGGTACATATGCCATGTATTATAGCTGTTCAGACACTGACATCCATATAAACAGAGTAATGCAACTGTGCAACAGTTATACTAATACAGTATGCTGGAAAGGGTCACAACTGTTGCTGTCCAGGTCAAGCCCTTCATATTGTACAATATTAAAGACAGATTGGGCCACAGGATACCAAACTATCAACAGTAAGTAATGCAGGTGTATAGTTCAGCAGCCTCTATCTACACTCTGTAGAAAATCACTAGGTGGTAAAGACATCAGTTGACCAAATGGGATGTAACTGTTACATAACAAGGCATAACTGACACCATCACAAGCACACTGACAAACAGAACAGTCTGTATGGCAGGAGGCAGTAGGCCTGCAATAACCCGATTTATGTAAGTAATGTAAATATAGGTGAAGTGTATGGTACTGTACATCCAGATAACTTAAGGCAGCACACCCCTGATACCCCCATATTTTGTAACAACCTAGGTCATTTATGATGCACCCCCCCCCCCAGACTCAGTAATACAGGACCACATACCACTGTTACATACACTGGCCTCTGGAGTGCATAAGGGCACACATGTATTGTGTAGGTGAAGCCCACACATATATGGCCTCAGCCCCACTGTATGTGTGGGGGATGCAACAGCAGTGGACTGATGGCAGCAATGGCAGTGTGATATACTCACAACCCACTACAGAACAACCCCTGACAGCATGTCATATGTGCAAAGCTTGGTATGTAGGTGGAGGACAGATGCTGGAACACAGGCCCATATGTGGAAAACTGTTGCCATACAGTAAGAAAGTCGCTGGTGTCACAGGATAGTCTGCAACATACCCTTAGTCAGGGAATTATGGTTAGAAACATAAATGGATGTAGCCATGTATTGATAGCACTCAACACACACACTGCCAGTGAAATGTCAGACACAGCACCTGTGTGGAGGACAGACATAACATGATAGGCACACCTCTGGCCATCAAGAGGATACGCCCACAGATGAGAGCTATGCAGACAGACAGCATTCTAAGGTAAACTAGTATGTACACACACACCCTGTAACACCAGTACTATACAAAGCATAACACAACTCTACTCACATTCTGTCTGTAGTTCTGGAACCTCCTACAAATATGTAGCTGGCCTGAGTGTGCCGGTTCTCCTGCAAGAGTTATTGCTACCTGCTGTCTGTAACACTGATGCCCACACAGGAATGATGTCCATCACACAGGAAAGGTAAAGGGACCACACCCACATGGTGTGGGGATTCATAGTAGGTGGTTGCCATGACAGTGGTAATTGGAAGTACTACACAGCAAGCTGCATGCAGTTAGCAAGTGGAGGACACTGATTGGTGCAGAGGCCATCACCTGATCATGTGCACCACCTACTAAAGCCAGGCCGCAATCTATTCAAAGCAGCTCAATCCATTTACTGGAGAGGGAGGGAGAGAGAGAGAGAGAGAGAGAGAGAGAGAGACTGAAAGAGAGACAGGAAGAGAAAAAGAAAGAAATGACAAAGCTCTTCAAAAAATAAGCTGACGTCACAGGTATTTAGCCAGCTGCCATTCAACAAGACATAATTCCCAGAAGAGGTATTTGAAGTATACATACATGTAATAGCATGTAGTACCTGGTCCATCATAATGGGATAGATAATGTGGAATGAGCTATATGTGCCATCAGGTGTTGTTGTGATGATGTTCAACTGAACAACTGCTATGGACAATAGTGTCTGTCCCTGTGTGTAGTGGGCCATAGCCGTTTAATGTGCAGGTCAGAACTGACAGTCAAGATGTAAGCCATCATAGTGTGTGTAGTGTAATAGGAAGTATGTATATGACGTGGCCAATAGCTGGTGGTGGTAGTAATACCATTATGATGGACATGTGGGAACCACGTCCCACCACTGGCAGGATACCCAGGTGAATCTAATGTAGCATGCCAGAATGCCATAGGTGTGTAATAGGGTTAACTGCCATTTGCTCCTACATATACCCCCTAATGTCAGGCCATGTCCATATGTGGCACCTGTCTGTATTGTAGCAAGGCAAAACAGTGCAGCTGTGCAGGAAGTTGTTGTGAGATTGTGGAGCTGAAGTCTGAATATACCCCACATATCGGTATGCATATGTGTACAAATGTCACATATATAATATTTAAATATATATATGTATATCAGCATGTATGTCCAGAAATATACATATACCCATGTGTAGACATATATGTGTGCACATATATATGAAGTCACATATATCTACACACATATAAATACAGATATGCAAATGTCTACATCTGTACAAACACACACACTAACAGATATGTATGGTAAGACATGTCCCCTATATTACTACCACAGTGATGTGTGCTATGTGTGAGGCAGCAGCACACATAGCAGTACAGACAGATATCTACAGCTGGCAGTGTGTGCACCATGGATGGGTGTGTCACATGTTAGCACAGTCCTAGCACCACAATGCCCCTGCCTGTGAAGTCTGCTATAGGAATATGGGGAAGTATGGCAGATACACACATGAAGGTTGTCAGGATTGGTAGATATAAAGGACTTTCTATAGGGGTGGTATGTGACACATGTGGTGGGTAAACACCATGGATGGTGTGTGTGGTCTGTGATGTGGACGCACCATGGTCCCCAATATGGGGACAATGGGAACAAGGCTCCCACCAACTCCCACTCACAACAGCAGTCCACGTCCTGAAGGTGCCAGGTCTGGTGGCTGAGCAGGAGGAGCATGTTGACTGCGTGAATGCATACTGGTTGCCTCAGATGGACTGTAGCACATCCCTCATGTGTCTGTGGAGCCTGGTATAGAACAGGCCCTAGACCTGAATGCAGGGGACAGGGACATGTTGGTGTGTGCCTGAGGGGGGTGGGCCAATATTCCCTGGGTGGTTCCACCTGAAGTTATGGCTGTAACAGTACATGAGGAGGCCCCAGGTTGGCACACACATGTGATGTTACCAGGTATCCTGGTCAGATGAGTGTGGGGAGGTGGATCATCTGGCCAGTAGAACATATACATGTTACTGTGTCACTGTCATAATACATATATTGGTAGTAATAGTCTACACAATCCCGGTACATGTCCAACAGCGTCCATAGTACCCCCCTATAACACAGACTGTCAGATGTGCAGCAATCTCAGAGCAGGAATACCACTGGCATATATGTAACCATAGTGGCCCTGACAATGGCATGCAAGTGAATAGTCAGTACCAGGCTGGCAATGTTAGTGTCCACACAGGGGACATGGCTACAGTCCCCTAGCAGAAGGTGTGTTACAGTACACAATCTGTCCAAACAGTAGTTAAGCTGTAGCCATACCTAATGAGTTGTGTGTATAGTCTGTTGAAGTTGATATAATGGGGGGGGTGACAGAGATGTGGCTGGAAGCATATACACAGGGCCAATATTGACATGTTGCTGTGATAACCTCATACATGTACTGTTGTAACAGGGTTTGTTGCAACATGTGTCCTATGAGGGATATGAAGTCAGTACCTGTCAAGGCTTTCACCATCTACAGACTGCAATCCTCACACTACCTTCTGCAGTTCACAGATAGGTGCTCACTGGGTATCACATGACACCAAGGGCACAACACACTGCCCAGTCTGTGGACGACCCTGCTTATGCAGATTCCTCATAAACATAGTACTGACATGGCAGGTATTACAACATGTAGGACAGCCATATCCACACACACACACACACACTCTGTTAAACCAACATTACTCCACATGCAGTATAGCAACACTTACAGTCTGTAGTCAGGTCAGGCACATCCCCCTCCTGTGTGTTGCCCTGTTTCCACAGTGTAAGTTGTTAGGGGTAAATCCCCAATCCATCTGAGATGCATTTCGCCAAACGACAGATCTAATTCCTGTCTACAGAGGATGTAAAGGGCCAACACCAAAATGATGTTCGTAGATATTGGTGTGTGTTACCATATAATTCACTATGGGAATGTTACCACAGCTGTTCCACATGCACTCAGCTAGAGGAGGGCTACAACTGGTGCAGAGACCATCAGCTGATCATGACCATCACTTACAAAACACAGGCTGCTGCCTAGCAAAGCAGGTGTACATCCCACATCCACCAGAGAGGATGTGGGCAGGACAGACAGAGACAATGTATGTCAGGGAAGGTGTAAGTGAGTAAAACTTAAGCATGTGTGTGTCACACACCTACCAATCTGGGGTTTCAAACACCTGACTGAATATGCATAGCTATCACATGTGTATGCATGCGCCACATAGCTTACATGTTGATGAGCTGTCCAGACGTATATGTGCTGGTGAGTGGCACCTGCAACACTGTTGCGATACAGTAGGTGTAGCACACGAGCCTGTCCATATGAACAGGTGTCAGCATCAACACAGTCACACTCTCTATGGGACTCATACACATTGCCACACTTGGCAGGGTAATGAATACATTTCCTAACCACTTACCTTGCCACAATACATTAATGCATAGGTATCCATTGGCCCAAAGGGTTTATCCTGAGGTTCTATGGTCAAAGGGTATGTGACAGTGTCTGACATTAGACAGCATGCTTCCGTTTGCCAGTAGGGGTGGTACTGGGTGTGAATGTGGTCGGAAGCATCATACACCACACACACAGACACAGGGTGCTAGTACTGGCATGCATGTGTGCAGTGCTTCACAGATGTGTGGTGATTGATGGTGCCAGATGGGTGTACAAGGCTTTGTAAGGGGTATACCTTGGCATCAGGCATCATGAGAATGGTCTGCATTATGGCTAAGGGGTGTAGTGTCCAGAATGGACCACACAGGTGGGTATAGTATTCACCATCCAGTCTCCTGGGTTGCTATTGTGCATGGCCAGGGCTATGCAATGCTTGGCATGTATGTGTTTTATACAGCATGACATAGACGGTGTTTGGGATTTGCACACATCCCATATTCTGGTACAGTGGCATGTGGAAGTGCACCTGGTTTGTCTGGCCCATGTTGTGTAAACAGAATGTTATCATCAGATGTGACAGTCCCACCCTCATGTGGTGGGGCCAGGTAATGGACAGCAGGTTGAACCTACACCTACATTGATAGCATGCTACAGGTATTCCCTGGCGTCAGTGGCTTCTGTCCATACAGGGCATATGTGTAAGGCATGGTATGTCCTTTGTGGATCCCATGTGACGGAACCACACTTGTTGCAGGCATCCAGTGGGAAACATAATGAAGACGCACTGTCTGCAATTATGTGCCTATCGTACTGATGGACAGGGTGCCATGGCCTCTGTAGGCCACTGCATTCACACCATAGTAACTATCAGTCACCAATATGCAGTGCACTACACACATCATGGCTGCTTCCTCGCCATGTGTGTATGTATGAGACATGGGTTGTGAGTGTGCTCTGGGTAATATTGGGGTTGCTAACTGTGCTCTGGGTAATACTGGGGTTGCTAACCGTGATTGCCTGGCCTTGATATCAAATGCATGGGTATGGATATGCACTCCAGCCTCTTGGCTATTTCACAGCTGTTTTCCCTGTACAGTGGACATTGTGATATGTACTAGGGCCACTATATAAGAAAATTGCAAAACCTGCTAAACATTGGGCCCAGGTGTCACACATGCACACCCTCCTCCATACAGGATATGAGGTGCAAATACATACACACCTGTCATGTCCGGGAGTAGAACCCCTACTTAACTAGTTTATTACACTACAGCACTATGCAGTTATAGCATGTGCCACGGTGACTACTGCAGTACTCCTTCCCCAAAGGTGTATATGATATTGGCTGACATCAGCAGGATTGCCAATGTAGGGTAGTTGACATTTACTGAGTGTGACTAGCCTAAAATGCATTGCTCCCTACACAGACAGTGGAACACTCACAAAACATCCGGAACAGCCATGGGTGGGTATAGAACCCTACCAGGATTCTGAATCACATTTTAGCAGTATGCAGTTATGGCATGCACTATGGAGATCATTGGGCTACAACCTTCCCTGAGGTGTATTACTAGGTGGATGATATCAGCGGCCTTACCAAGATAGAGCATTTAAATTGTAGGGGTTGTGCCTACCCTACAAAACATTGCTTTCTACACAGAGCCAAACAGACGCACACACAGTTGCCAATGCTGGGGTTAGAACTCCTAACTTAACTAGTTTATCACACTACAGCAGTACATAGTTACAGCATGCATCATGGAGATTGTCAGCCTCTCACTTCCCCAAAGGTGTATTACACAGTTGATGACATCGGCACACTTGTCAAAGCAGACTATTGGAGGTTGTATTGTCTGTGAATAGACTCAAAAGCATTGCTCCTTACCCAGGTATAGGAACACATGTACATCCACACTTGCCATGTCTGGGAATAGAATACCTACCTAACTAGTTTATCACATTAAAATGGTACACCGTTACAGAACATGCTATAGAGATTACTGGGCTACAGTTTCCCAGAGGTGTATTACTAGGTGGATGACATCAGCGGCCTTGCACAGGTTGAGCATTTGGATTGTGGGGAGTGTGGCTGGCCTAAAACGCATTGCTCTTTACACAGACTGACAGACACACAGTTGCCATGTCTGGGAATAGAACTCCTGCCTAACTAGTTTATTATACTACAGTAGTACACAGTTACAGGACACACTACAGAGATTACTGGGCTACAGCTTTCCAGAGGTCTATTACTAGGTGGATGACATCAGCTGCCTTGCAAAGGTTGAGCATTTGGATAGTGGGGAGAGTGGCTGCCCTAAAAAGCATTGCTCTCTACACACACACAATTGCCATGTCTGGGAACAGAACTCCAAACTAGCTAGTTTATCACACTACAGCAGTATGCAGTTAAAGGATATGCTACAGAGATTACTGGGCTAGAGCTTCCCAGAGGTGTATTATAGGTTCATAGCTTCATAGGTAGGTACGAGGCTATCTGCCCAAAGGCATTTATAAGCCTAGCTGGAATGTGTTGGCTTTTGCCACCCCCTTAGATTAGTTCCCTGTGCCTCTGTCCAGTAGAGCCACTGAAGTGATCCCCGGGGTAAACTTTCTGTTTCCCATCCACTCATCAAGGTTTCTCTTGAAGAGTGTTAGTGAGGAGCTCTGCCTAATGTAGATTGGAATCTTGTTCCAGAGCATGGAAGGTTTCTGGGACAGGAATCTATCTCTCCAACACATCCTATTTATTGTTGTGGTGAGGTTTAGATCCCTAGAGTGTGTGGCTCAAGAGGATATGGTTTTCTTTAGGTGGAGCATGTCCATCAATTCTGGGTTGGACATGGCCTTGTATGTCAGCAGAGATCACCTCTGAGTAGGCGGTATGCAACCGAGTACAGTTGGAGTTTCTTAAGTTGAGTTTCATAGGGCATCTGTTTGAGGCCAGTGATCCTGTTGTTGAGGTACTTCTGTGGTCTTTCCAGCTGTTGCAGGTGTCTTGTAAGGTACATCCCAAATGGGGTGTTGTACTCTATGATGGGTTTGCATGTGTGGGTCAAGTCCAGGTAGTTTGTACTGCATTGCTGATGTTTGTGTTGTACACTGACAGGTCTCATGCTGTCTCAGCAGGGTATCCATTGATCAGTTGGCATTGACTGTTACTACATTTCTGCATAGGGGGCACACCTGACTAGTTATACATTTCTACACAGGATTGGGGGGCACACCTGTCTCTTACTATATGTCTAAGTAGGATGGGAGGCACACCTGGCACTTGTACACATTTGCTAGGACTGTACTGGTATGTCGGGTACTCCATTTCAGTCTGTGGTCTTACCTATCATGCTGGCTAGATGCATACGAGTATACTACAGAACTTAGCTTATAATTACCTTCATATTTGTGTCTGACTTCCTAGCCTTCACAACTGACATCCCACTGCCTGGCCTGCTGTAGTCAGTCTGTGTAGGCCTGGGGGGTTGCCCATAGACCTCATTCAGAGGCCATAGCACAGCCTTTGATTGTGTTTGTCTACACCTGTCCTGCTAGCTATGACCGTTGTTGGGTATGTGACTCCCCCCCCCCGACTGGCATGTGTGAGTCACTTACCTTGTGGGTGTCCCAGTATTGAGGGTGGTGCTGCAGGGCTGCCTATGTTGGATGCACATAGTACACTCTCTACACATGGTTAGGCACAGGTAGTGTAATGTTTGGCATCCCTTTTACTGTATGTGGAGTCAGAGACAGGTGTTATTCCCTGGGTTCTTCTCGTGTCAGTGTATGTGCTATGCATTGCCTCTTTGCCAAGGCCAGGGCATACTGGGCATGCCTCCTTCTGCCTACTGGAGCAGGCTCAGGTTGTTTTTCCTCTGAGTCACTGTGCCTGTGCAGGCCATGGCAATGGTGGGGGGCTGTGTGGCCGTGTCCTGTGCTGTTCCTGCTGCAGCTGTTTCCACAGGATCATACTGTGTAGCATGGCACATATAAGGACAATTTGGGTACATGTAGCTGGTGAGTACTGCAAGGCTCCACCGGATGTGTCCAGGCACCGAATCCATGACTTCAGTATCCCAAGCACACGCTCTATTATGATTCTTGTTTGTGCATGCGCCTCATTATAGAGTTTTTGTTCAGGTGTGTGTGCATTTCTGATGGTTGTCATCAGCCACGGCTCCAGTGCTTATCCAGCATCCCCCACTAGGTGACCATGTGGGATGTCCCCATTGGCAAATCTGTGGTACAGCTGCGTCAGATGCCAGGTGTTGGAATCGTGATAGCTTCCAGGCCAGTCAGCACACACATTCATTATTATGCCCTGAGCATCGCACATGACCTGGCAGTTGATGGAGGGGAAGCCCTTGCCATTGATGTAGACTCTATCCTGCTCACCGGGTGGTGCTTTGATGCATATGTCCATGCAGTCTATAGCACCCACTACCTCAGGGTATTCTGCTATTTGGTGGAACAGCTGCATATTGCTGGCCAATGCCTTGCGGGTGTTGGGAAAGTAAATGTGCTCACCGACATGTTCTGACATGGCATCCAGGAATGGGTAGAGTACCCTGGATGCTGATGCCTGAGAGATCCCCATCATATCCCCAGTTGGCCTTTGGAAGGTATCTGTAGCTTCTTAGGCCTACACATACCTTTGTATCCACTGGGATGGGTTCCCCTTTATTAGTTATGTGTGTGAGGCGTGACCAGCACAGCTCAACAATTTGCTGTAGGAGGTCCCTGTCCACCTTATAGTACTCCACTATCTCCAGCTCATGTAGCCCTTGGTAGGTTACCCTGGGTCTGTACACTGTTCTTTCACTGTGAGTTGTTTGGCAGCATTCACATCCTCATTACCCTCAGCGTCTTCCACAAGTAGTTGTATGGTAGCTATTGCAGCCCCTAACATTTTGCAGTTGTGAGTGTTAAAAGTTCCTCACTTGTTTACACTGGTGGTGTAAAGTGTGGGAAAAACTGGAGGGGTAGGTGTTTGCATAGTTTATAGTAGTGTTCTGGGCTGGGCTGGTCTGCTGCCTGTGAATTAGCTGGTTCTGATACATTTCATCTGCCAGCTAAGCTAGTACTCATTGATTACCTTCCTACTGCTGTTTTCCCTTCCCATTGCCTTCCTGTTTCGGCCCGTGTGCACACTGTGTAGTGCTCATATGTGCACACTGCTGCTATTTCCTGGTTTAACCTCTTTTTTCTTCCTGTACAACCTGGTGCGCGGTGCACACACCTGCTTAGGCTTTGTAATGACTGCTAGGCAGGTTTAGACACACCCCCTAGTTAGCTGTGCTACGCTAGGAAGCAACCCTGGGCCACAGGGCTCCAATTCGCTTACAGTATGCCTGACACACAACCCCATGATGCCATCTACCTAATAGGCTTGCACCCAACTATTACTCTTACACTGTTGGTACCTGTCTCACATCCTGGGGAAAACTGTGATTCACTATCCTTTCCCTCATTTGCATAGGATTGCCTGCTAATGCATAGTTACATGTCTCACACTGAACCTCCCCCCTTAGCAACAACTACTCACTGGCTATGTTGTCTTCTGCCTGCCATTGCCTTGCATGGCAGAATACTGATTTTAGTTGGAATGCTTAATTTATGTTTGTTTTGTTATTTTCCCCCCAATCCCATTTGCGCACCACTGCCCTATGCTTACACAGCCAGGATCAGCTAATAGGAATTAAAAGTTGACTTTTTAAAATTTTTCACTGTTTGCAATGCCAATGGCCTTATATTTGGCCATTGGCATGCTTACTACATGATATGCAGCCTTCATTTGGGGCTGTCATAGCTCCGTTTTGGATTTTGCAGACATGTACTCAGTTACTAACCAAGTACATTTCTGCTGATTGCACTAGTCCTGCATGGATGGTCGCAAGCTTGCTGGATCACAGATTCACCTCATTTGCATGGATTTCTCCTGCAAATGGGGTGATTTGCAGACAAGGGCTTCTCCCATGCAAGATTAGTGCAGGAGCGCTCGTGCACACCCCTGCAGGCTGTTTCTGGATCGCACAGCAGACATATTGCCTGCTTGACCTCCTGCACCGATCTTGTAAGCCATACAAACTTTTCAGAATCCAGGGGAATGTTATTGCACCTCTGGGAGTAAAAGCTGAAGAGGTAAAATTTTCATTTTAATTAATGAAGAAACTTTTTCTGACTTGTTTTTTTGAAACAGGTCAGACAATGGAAAACTTGTTGGAGGCCTATGAAAAAAAGAAAGCAGACTTTCCATTGTCAAAATATGTTGTGCACGTCTTTTTCAGGAAAACAAACAAAAAAAAAGAATCTTGATTCAGTTTAGAACTGAAGTGGCAACAAAAAAACTGAGAGAATATTTGTTGAAAATATTTAAAGAAGTGGTGGACACTACTTAAATCTATGACAAAAGAGGATTATGGACTGGGGGTTGGGAATGTGGAATAATTTTAAAAATGGAAAATGACAATGTGATACACATATCTAGTATTATTAATGCTCATGGCAATAGAGGTTTGGTGAGGTAGAGAGGACAACCAAAGATTTGTTATTTTTGTGGAAAAGGTGATCACTTAATGAATGTGACAGAAAAAATTGTTATTTATGCGGTCAGACAGGTCATAATGCAAAGAAATGTGAAGTGATGTATAAGAAATCTGGTAATACATGGCATTCTTGGTTAGAATGTGAGGCAGAAATACAAGAAAATGAAAATGAACATGAAAAAAATATATAGAATAAAAAGAGTTAGAAAAGAATGCTATACAAGAACACACAACAAGAAAAACATAGAAATTGGTATTTAAATTTAAAGGGAAAGACAACGAAAAAGAAAGAGAAAGAGACAGATGAAACAAATGAAGAAGAGTCAGAGTGGCATATAATAAAAGGCAATAAAAATTCAATAGGAAAGAGAGTTAGGGAAAGATAAAGAAATTTAAAAATATAATAGTAAGAGAGAATAAGAATGGCAAGAGACAGGAAGATTAGTCTAATAACTGTTCTATAAAAATAAAAATATTAGCTTTGAACAAGAACAGAATGAAGAATATTAAGAGAAGAATTAGTGTTTTACAATGGTGTGCTGCAAAAGATGCTCAAGTAGTAATGTTAGAAGACAGAATGTTAGCAGAAGAAGAAAGGGGGCAAACAGAAAAATTTTGGAATGGTACTCTTATTTGGAATATAGACAAACATGTCCAGGTATATGTATACTATGCCAAGAAAATATAAAAATGTTAGGTATTACAATAGTAGAACTGGGCCGAATAACAGTAATATTTATAAGATAGAATATATATATATATATATATATATATATATATATATATATATATATATATATATATACATATATATGGTTCTACCTGACATGGTCGACAGCTCATATGACTGAAAGCTCACAAAGTCGACAGTTCATTTGATCGACATGAATTTGCCCCCCTCCCCAATGTTGTGTGACCTTGGAGTTGATATATATAGTTAGGGGGTGTGTGGCTGTCGACCATGTGAGCTTTCAGTCATATGAGCTGTCGACCATGTCAGGTAGAACCATATATATATGGGTCTACCTGAGTTAGTCGAAACGCCAGAAGACCGACAAGCGAATCGCGAGGCCCAGAAGATCGACAATTCAGAAGACCGACGCAACGGATGAAAACACCGATGCTGAGGATACCGACATGGGAAAAGGCTGTGTAAGTATGCGGTAGTGACGGACGTTTGGGTGCGAGTAAGGTTAGTGTGGATATTGACGGTGTGTGGGGATAGGGGTAGGTTTATTGAGTTAGGGTTAGGGAGCGGGTCAGGTAAGTGTGCGGTAGTGATTGTGTTTGGGTTAGGGGCGGGTTAAGTGAGTTAGGGTTAGGGAGCAGGTCAGGTAAGTGTGCGGTAGTGATTGTGTTTGGGTTAGGGGCGGGTTAAGTGAGTTAGGGTTAGGGCGCGGGTTAGCTGAGTATGCGATAGTGACGGACCTTAGGGTTAAGGTTTGGGTTAGGGTTGTAGATAGTTGTGTATGTGAGGTTTAGTGTGGGTTTGTAGGGATTTTGGTGTGCTTGTGTTGTGTGTGTGGTTTTTGGACAGGGAATGTGTTTTGTTTGTTGATTGTTGTGATTGTGGTGTGTGCAGTGTATGAGGTTTCGTGTTTGTGTACCGTCGGTTATTTTGTTGTCGGGCATGTGGGGTTTCGTGTTTTTGCACTGTTGGTTATGTGGTTTCGGTGATTGCGTTGTCGGTCTTCTGGCGTGTCGATTATGTCAGGTAGAACCATATATATATATATATATATATATATATATATATATATATATATATATATATACTAATAGCATTATATGCATATGTGAAAAAAGGAGAAACAATATTTAAAAGTAGACCTAAGTATGTCTGTGTTAACATTATAATGATGACAAGTGACTTTAATTGTAATTTAAAAAATAAAAATAATAGTTATGATGTTAAAATGGTTACTGAAATTATGAAAAGTGGAAAATTAAAAATATGGGAAAATAAACGCTGCACTTTCAAAAGCAATGAAATTAAGACAGACATTGACTGTTTTTTTTTAATATCAAAAGGCCTAATAATTACACAAAAATGAATTAAATATAATGGGTTCTCGGATCATGTGGTGATTTGGATAAGACTTCATGAAAATGAGGAATATATTAAAATAGGAAAAGGCTTAAATAGTAAATGAAAAAGAGTTAGATTGAGGAAAAAGAACAGAAATTACAGAATTATGGCAACAACATATCAGTATGAGAGATTTTTTTTATGAAAATTGGACAACATGGTGGACTCAATTAAAAAAGAAATACAAAAAGTATTTTAGAAAGTATAGAAAAGAAAAGGAAACTAGAAAAAATGTAATACAAAATATTAAGCCAAAAATATTTAAAGACTTGACAGAGAAGAAAAAAACGTTTTTATGAAAAAAGAAAACAGAATTATATAGAAGAAATCAGGATAAGGTTAATTGTTATATAAGACAAAATATTGCTTACAGTGAAAAAAGAAGCAGTACCACCATACTTATGTAAAAGAAGGAAATAAAATAAGAGAATTAAAAAATAAAGAAGGGAAACAAGTTAAAAAACAAGGAGAAATATATGAAATAATTTAAGAATATATATTAGATTTATATGGTAAACGATAAGTTAACATAGAACAAATTTATAATGATGAAAAATTAAATAAGGAAGATAATGAATATTTAGAGAGGAAAAATAAATGTAAATGAGTTGAATTAACTCTTGAAAGATATTAAAGTTAACTCAGCTACTGGTCTGGACAGAGTTGAATATAGTGTGTATAAAGACATGCATGAGTGGCAAAAATTGTGTTTATAAAAGTAATGAATGAATGGCTAGAAAGAGGAATTAAGTATAAATAATTTTACATAAATGATAACATTTATTTTAAAGAAAGGAGATAAAGATGAAATAAAAAGACGGAGACCAATTACACTGATTGACACAGATTATAAAATTTTCATGAGAATGGTAATTAAAATACTACAATGTAAAATAGAAAGACTGTATGATCAGAATTTGGGAAGAAAGGAAAGGAGAGTCAAGACCTATTGTGGATAATAAAAGAAGTAATTGATAATATTAATAAAAAAGTGGAAACAAAAATCATGATAGGTGATGTCAGTAAAGCATATCATAATATTCAATATAAAGCATTATTGGAAATTTTACAAACATACAACATAAGTGAAAACATACTACAAGTAATTAAATCAGTATATGGAAAGAATGATGTGAAATTCACTGCAAATTGTTGGATTGGAGAAGAGATTTGAAAATAGAGTGTGGTATAAAATAAGGATGTCCTGCAAGCAGTATGATCTTTGCTATAATCATGAGCACAGTAGTAATGGAAATTAATAAAATGTCATGTAAGGGAGGATATAGAATGATGGAGGAGATACAGTTACCCATAACGTATGCTTATGCTGATGATATTGTAGAAATAGCATAAATAAAGTCTGAATGGAAAAAAGTAATAAAAAATTGAGTACACAGTTGAAGAAAATTGGTTTTAGCATAAATAAAGAGAAAAGCAAAGGATTTGATTATAAAGGTAAAATAGGACATATGGAATATAATGAAAAGAGTATGGATATTTTATGAATAGTATTTGGAAGAACAGAACATAGACATGAACAATGGGATAAAGTTATTAAAGGAATCAAATACATGATCATATTCTAGAAGACATATAGGGTTTCATATCCTGTTCTGTCTGTCCCGATATGTGCATTTAAGTCACCCATTATCAACACCAATTCATGTTGTCCTGCTTTATCTAGTAGGTCCTGCAACTGCTGTCTGAATGCACTCTTTTCCTCACTATCACAACCCTGCTGTGGGGCATAGGCAGAGATTATAAATACTGTCCTATCATTACACTGGAGTCTGATTGACATGAGTCTGTCATTAATTCTGATGATATCCCTCACTGACTTCTGAAGCCTCTGTCTCACCACAATTCCTACATCATTTCTAGCCTGTCCACCACCTGAGTAGTAGAGTCTGGATCCCAAGCCAAATGGCTTTGTTGCACTGCCCTTCCATCTCGTCTCTTGGATACATAGGATGTCCAGCCTCCTCCATATCATCATGTCATCCACTTCTAAGCTGCATCCTGCCAGTGAACCTACATTAAGCATAGCAAATCTCAGTTCATGTTTTGCAGGTTAGTTGGATTTATGTCCAGCTTTCACTCAACAGAGCTATCCCAGGTGACCCAGGCTGGGCAACTAGACACCAGCCAGCCAGTAGCCTATTGACCCAGGGCTGCTGGGCTTTTATGGCGGGCACACACTGGCCAATAAGGGCACATATACCCCTCCCACCATTAGCATAGGTCCCTGGCATGGGTCAGAGAGTAGGCTGGGTCCTCAACCCACTTATCACCGGTAAATACCCATGCCCATTTTTTTTTTTGACGACAGTCAACATGACCGAATCACCTAGAGCCATATTTTACACCATTGAGTGGCTAGCCCTGCCATGGCACGCAATTTGTGATCCATGTTCTCCTATCTTGAGGATACTGCACACCACAATAGATGCCCAAACTGGTTGGTCTTTTTACAGCTCTTCCCCCCCATTGGGCACCATGTAGAGTCTGTGCTGCTGCCCACAGCTCCATTCATTGGTGAGTTTGAGCTGGAAACACTCAGCATGTTTTTCGGGCATGGGAGAAACCCCATGGCGACACAGAGAAAACATGCAAACTCCAAACAGGCATTAGTCGGAGGTCAGGATCAAACCTTGTACCTTGTGCATTGGAGGCGAAGACCTTAACCACTAAGCCGTCTGGTCTCTATATGAGGACTGCCTGGGTCCACATGGGTGGAGCAATAGGAATAAAGAAGGAGAAGCCATTCTAGACTTCTGTCTGGCAAATGACTTGATAGTAGCCAACACATGGTTCAGAAAGAGAGACAGTCACAAGATCACATACAAAAGTAGCCAACATGCAACTCAGGTAGACTTCCTCCTAGTAAGGAAAAGGCACTGGGGTAGAATCCATGATTGCAAAGTCATCCCCAGTGAAACAGTCAGTTCACAGCATAAACCAGTAGTTGCCACAATCAGCTGCAAGCAGTGGTCAGAGAAGGCTCTAAGGTCAACAGAGACCAGGCTGAAGACCTGGAAGTTGACCGGAGAGAAAGTACAGCAGTTCAAGGAATTACTCAGGGCTCTAGCACCCCAAGAAGAGGAGGAAATAGGTGGAGTTGAAGAAGAGTGGCAGCGCCTAAAAACAGCATGTGTTAGGACTACAGAAAAGATATGTGGCTGAGCCAGGTATGGAGATAAGGTACATAAGGAAAGCTGGTGGTGGAATGCAGAAGTGCAGGAAGTAATCAAAAGAAAGAAGGAGTGCAGGAAGAAGTGGGAGATTGAAAAGACTGACCAAGCTAGGAAGGACTACTGGTTGGCTAACAAAGAAATTAAGAAAAAAGTCGCAATAGCAAAGAATAGGGCATCAGAGGCACTCTATCAGCTTCTGGAAAGTGACTCAGTAAGGGGCACAAAGAAACTATACCAGGTTGCAAGGCAAAGACAGAAAGATAAAGAAGATAGTCAGACACACTTCATAAGGGATTCCAGCAACAACCTGCTTACCAGCCCACAGGACATCAAAGGCAAATGGAAGGAGTATTTCCAGCAGCTTCTGAATGAAGAAAACCCCGCAGAAGCGGTACTGCCCCAGAAACAGCCTACAATGAGAGTAGAAGAGGAGCCCAGCTTAGAAGAAGTAAGAGCAGCACTAAGGAAAATGAAGTCAGGGAAAGCAGCAGGCTCAGATGAGGTCACAACAGATATGATAAAGATGCTGGGTGAGCTAGGGGAGAAATGGCTCCTGAGGGTACTAATTGCAGTGTGGAGAGAAAGTCGTATCCCAGATGACTGGAGAATAAGCATACTCATGCCAGTGTACAAGAACAAAGGGGACATCCACAACTGTGGACAGTACAGAGGCATCAAACTCCTACCACATTGCATGAAAGTTCTGGAGAGGGTGATTGATAAACGGATACGCAGAATAGTAGAATGTAAGATGGGAGATGAACAGTTCGGATTCAGATCAGGATGCAGCACAATTGACCCAATGTTTGCATTGAGACAGATACTTGAGAAGAAACTAGAGAAGAGGAGAGAGTCAAACTGGGCTTCCCTAGACTTGGAGAAAGTATATGACAAGGTCCCAAGAAAGCTGATCTGGGCAGTACTGCGGTGGTTTGAAGTCCCAGAAACATTGGTAGAATTAGTACAGGCTATGTACAAGGACCCAGTGATTCAAGTACGAACAGTGTTTGGCCTCAATGAGGGGTTCCCAGTGGGAGTGGGTGTACACCAGGGTTCAGCTCTGAGCCCACTACTGTTCATACTGGTAATGGACTACATCAGCAAACAGGTTGGAGGGGTAAGAGCAACAAAGCTGCTGTATGCAGACAATGTGGCAGTACAGGCAAACTCTGAGCTAGAACTTCAGCAAAGGATAGGAGAATGGAATGCAAATCTGAAGGCACATGGGATGAAACTAAGCACAGATAAGACAGTGGTAATGGCAGCAGATTGGGGAAATCAGAAGAAGTTGAGAATAGAGATAGATGGGAAGATAGTGGAACAGGTAAACAGCTTCAAGTATCTCGGAGGGGTGGTTGAGGAGAAGGGTAGTCTGAATGAAGAGGTCAAAGCTAGAATCAGAGGGGCTTCAGCCAACTGGCATAAAGTATCAGGTGTAGTCTATGACAGAAGAATGCCAAAGAAGCTGAAGAGTAAGGTGTACAAGACAGTGGTGCGACCAGTACTACTGTGTGGTACAGAAACCTGGGCAATAAAGGCAGAACAGTTGAAGAAGCTAGAGGTGATGGAAATGAAGTGCCTGAGAAAGGTGGTAGGATGCACACTGCGGGACAGGCAAAGAAATGAGGACATAAGAGCAGAAGCCAAAGTAGCTCCAATTGCAGAAAAGATCAAAGAGAACAGATTACGATGGTATGGGCACATGTGTAGAAAATCAGAAGACAATCTGGGGAGGAAGATTTGGGACAGACAGGAAGAAGGTAAGAGGAAGCGAGGGCATCCAGCAAAGAGGTGGATGGATTGTGTGAAAGAAGATTTGCGACAGTCAGGCATGAGTGTTGAAGAAGGCAGGAGAGTGGCAGTGAATCGAGAGAGTTGGCAACAGTTAATACAATACCCCGACCCCATGTAAATGGGAAAAAGGGGGATGATGATGATGATATAGGGTTTCATACAAAAAGAAAGCACATTTAATAAACACCATAATAATAGGTAAAAACATTTATATGATGCCATGAAATATGAAAAAGAAATTATGTAGACAATTGTTTCATTGTTTTGGTGGTCAAGAGGGGACACTGTTGGGGAATTTTGTATATAAAAGATGAACAAGGGTGATTGGGGCTGATAAATTTGATTCTGCATGCAGCCTCTTTAAGTATGTATAAAGTACTAAAAGGAATAATGGAAGATAATAAAGATTTGACAGAAACAATAATGTATTGTAAATATAGGGAAATTTGGGAAGAAATGGAAATAAACAAAGAAGTAAAAGTGTTATAAATGAAGACATAAAAGAATTTTACATTAAAATTGTATTATGGAAATTAAAAAAAATGTGATAGAAAAGAACAGAAAATAATAGTATGTTAACATTATGATATCCTTTTATTTGGTGGATCCATGGAAAGAGTTAGAGATAGATAAGAAGAAGGCAATAATGATGAGCTACAGAAAGTATAAAATAATGCAATGATTTGTTATGGAGGTTGCCCACAGGAAAATTACCAGTGAGAGAAAATATGCTATATAAGAGAAAACAAGATAGAATATGTAATAAATACAAAGAATTGGAAACTGCAGAACATGTTTTTTTAATGTGAGAGAATTGAAAAACTGGGGGGAAAAGTATTAAACATGATTTGATTAAAATGTATTTAAGTTTTGAAATGTTAAACATGTACATGATAGAGTATGGGTTTATGGGACAACTCACTACTGACTTGTCCAAAATGGAAATCACTTTAAAGGACAGGAAAATAAAAAAATTTCTTAGGGATGTAGGTGATTACGAGAGGGGTAAACCCTTTGATACATCTAAGAATGTTTCTTTTAGATTACCTAGAGATGAGAATAAGTATGATAAGAGGTCATCCACTCCCAAAAGAAAAAGGCCCAAATCTATTCTTAAGAAAAATTTTGGCTTTTCCAATGGTACCTCTGGTGAGGACACTTCTTCTAATACAGAAGGTGAACTTGATATACATTCTAGAGAGGGGTCACCTAAGGCCAAAAGGGATAATTCTTTACACCCTCCCAATTTAGATACAGACGAGGGGGGCGGAAGCATAAGAAACGAAACATCCAAACAAAGTCTGGAGGCACTTTTGAAAATTATGACACAACATTAATCTCTAATTTCAATGTCCATAACATTTCGTCTGTTGATTTGACTAATGCACAACTCAAATTATTAAACAAAGGGCTTAATTTTGTTCCTGGGTTCTTTGTCTCTGAACAATCTTTGGCTCAGGATGTGATAAACTTTTGCCGAATTTTGAATCTGAAGGTGTTCTTTGAGAATAATGTTTGTGATACATCTTGTGATACATCTTGTGATTTCAGGTTTAAAAAATCGACATTTAATCCACCTATGACACATCTAGTGGGGGTATTTCAGAAAAATGTCCTCCAGGATATACATTGTCATCTTAAGGACATTCCCATTTCTTACAATAATTTGTCTGTTGAAGAAATACTTAGTTTGGATGAGCTTATTAATAACAAAGATCTGGTGATTATTCAAGCTGACAAAGGTGGAGCGGTGGTGGTACTGGATAAGGCTGCTTATGACAGTGAGGCTATGAGGCAATTGGGTGACAAACAATATTATAGGCAGATGTTTTTGGATCCCTCACCCCACTTCCAGCGCCAAATTGGCCAGTTTCTGACTGAGGCAGTGGAGGAGGGTATCATTACACAATTCATTAAAGAACAATTAATGGTTGATTCACCTAAGAAACAATATTTATATTTGTTACCCAAGATCCATAAACATGCCATAAATCCACCAGGTCGACCCATTGTCTCTGGACATGGGTCCCTCACTGAACCATTGTCTGAATACCTAACCCAATATTTAAAACCACTATTGGGTTTTATTAGAGCTAGAATTCAAGACACCACCCAATTCTTGGACATTATTAACAATTCTCAACTTGAATCACATTGGCTATTATGCACTTTGGACATCACCTCTCTTTATACCAACATTCCACACTGGGCAGGTTTACAAGCGTTGGATTATTGGTTGGCTAGATCAGGTTTATACCAACCTGGATTTAATACATTTCTTGTATGCCTCACAGAACATGTTTTGTCTAGTAACGTTTTCTATTTTCAAAATCTTTGTTACTGGCAAACAAAAGGTACTGCTATGGGTGCATCTTTTGCACCCATATATGCAGATCTTTTCATGGCATATATAGAAGAAATTATTATCTATGATCACAATCATAATATCTATATGTGTGAGATGGACATTTGGCGTCGTTATCTGGATGACTGTTGGTTGGTGTGGAAAGCTGATGAACATTATCTTATGGAGTTTCTTGAATATCTTAACGATAACATATGGGGGATTGAATTTAAGTTGACCTGCCATGTGTCAAGGATAGTATTTCTTGATGTTGAAATTATCAGAAATCAGGATAACACTTTGTCAACTAGGATGTTCAGGAAATTTCCAGAATTCAATTCATTATTACATACTACCAGCTTCCACCCACAACATGTCATCCAGAATATACCCAAATCCCAATTTTTAAGAGCTAGAAGAATCTGTTCTAGCCAACAATCCTTTCTTGAGGCCCAGGATGATCTGACACACAGATTTATTAGGAGGGGTTATCGTCCAGGTACTGTGCATTTAGCCAAAAGATCTGTGTCTAATATAAACAGAGAGGATTTATTATAATACAGAGATAAGAACAATAATATTAAGCCACAACCCTTGCGTTTGGTGACTACGTATGGACGTAACACACAGGGTTTTAAAAATATTATACACAGACATTGGAATGTTCTTAAAGCTGATCACAAACTTAACTCTCTGCTTCCAGACAAATGTTCTTTTTCATTTAGAAGGGGACAGACCATCGGCTCTAAACTTAGTTATTATAAGAGAGTTGGTTTGGATTCTCCTGCTTCAACCCAGTTGTCTATTTCAGGCAAACCTATTGTTGGATGTATACCCTGTGGACATTGTTCTTTCTGTATTCGTGTTTCACGTACTAGTGAATTTAGCAGTAAAAACACTTCAGACGTTTTTGACATCAAATTTTGGGCCAATTGTAACACTGAGTGGGTCATCTATTTGGTGACCTGCAATTGTTCTGCTTTCTATGTTGGAAAGACCTCCAGGGCCTTTCGTCTTAGAATTTGTGAGCATTTGAGCGATATTAAAAATAAACGCACCAGCAATGCACTATATAAACATTGTTTAAAACATGCATCAGCATCTTTTAAATTTGTCATTATTGATTGCATTAAGGGGAGATGCAAAGATAAACAGTATTGGCAAAATACTTAGCTCCAAGGAGAGAAAATGGATTATAAAACTTGGAGCTTTGTTTTCACCTGGCCTTAATGACCAATTGTAACAATTGTTAATGCTGTGTTGTGATTGGTCTTTATGTATGGCTCACCTATATATATGGATGTGTTTTGATACTCTGACTTTTTACTTTGTATCTCACTGAAGAAGGCTCTGAGGAGCCGAAACCGGTCTGATGGTTTTGTAATTGTTTTGACAACATCAGAGTCTTAGGGGGATTTTTCTTCCCTATGGCAATAAATAATTTTTGGATGTGGCATTTGCCAACACTTGCTGGCGTTTTCTGTTTTTGATTTTCTCTTGTTTGGCCGTGCAAGGGTTCCACGGGCACCTGCTTCTTTTATGGGACAAGATCCCAGAATAAAGCTAAGAAAATGAACAAAATCATATTCTCTCCCAGATTTACTAATCTTCCCTGCAGGACTAATCTAGTCCTGCACAGAAGTGGCAGTTTAAGAGGACAACGGCAGCGCCCCGTGCATATAAATGAAGGGGCGCTGCCTGAGCTCCAAATCCTACACTGAGCGTGGATGAGTGCAGGGGGCGTGTCTGAGAGCAGAGCTCCCAGAATAAACATGCCCCTGCAAAGAAGAACAGAAGAAAGTGTAAATAAATGAGCGAGACCACTCACAGGTGTCCGCATATCCCCACCAACAGTCCACATGTGTTCAACTGCAATAGTACATTGAAATAAAATGAAGAAACCCCTGTATTATTTTTTTAAAACCCTGAGTACAGCTAACCATCTCTTAGCTATGGTTAAAGCAGCTAAAAAGGCTTAAGAGGT
The DNA here is from genome assembly GCF_019279795.1 of Protopterus annectens. Classification (NCBI taxonomy): domain Eukaryota; kingdom Metazoa; phylum Chordata; order Ceratodontiformes; family Protopteridae; genus Protopterus; species Protopterus annectens. The sequence goes on from NC_056739.1 coordinate 1,565,532,109, forward strand.
TAACAAGGAATATATATGCAAAAAGAACAGCACAGTAATAGTGTAGTGGTTAGAGCATCCGCCTAATGAGTAGGCATTCCCAGTTTGAGTCCCACTGCAGCACATATTATTTTGCAAGTGAAATCTGTATATGAACATATTTTTGCATCTTTTTGCCGTATAACCTACATAAGAACATTTAAATGTGAACTGGAGTACTGCATGAAATGCAAATGTGAAGTGTCAGTGTCATAATGAATAAGGCACTAGTAAGCAGGTTTAAGCACAAATAAGCAGTAGTAAGCATATATAAGCACTAGTAAGCATGTTTAAGTGCATTTGCGCAGGGGGTAAGCATTGCCTACACAGATTAAGCAAAGTAGAAGCTAAATGAGTGTAAGAAACTGTAACCGGAGGTTAGCAGTGCTTACCATCACGCAAACCTGTGCAAACCTGCTGACAACTGCTTTAAAGTGCCTTAATCACTCTGGATCCAACAGCCCATGTTCTGCCCAGCAACAAAATAAACTGCCTCGGCAAAGCTCAAACTCAGGATCCTACACACTATAGTCACAGTAGTTAGCCACTAAGCCAGCATAACAATAGATATGAATGAGGTATCAGCAAACTAATCCTCACCACAGGAAAATCAAACCTGGATACCAGACACATATATAACCTGTAATGAAGAATAAATCATTGGCAAATGGCAAATATAGTGCTAATTTACTATTAAACAATGGTAACTGCAGTGGAGCTCAAGTTAGTAAGTGTAAGCAATGTGTTAGGGAGCCAATTCAATCTGCCTAGTGGTATACCTCTTTAAGCAGTGCCGACCTTATGTAAGCAGGTGTGCCCATAGCTTAGCCTTTTCAAAACTGGCTAATCATGGGAAAGTGCAGGAAATTGGCCGTACTTAAACCCCACAGGCTGGAATACTTCTCATAACTAGTTTTAGCTTCCTACTGCAGGCAGAATGGCTGGTGTGGGTGAAGGCACTCAATTTAGAGTGGTGCGTAGGTAGCTCGATCTGGAGTATCAAGACTGGCTACGCCAGCTTGAGGGCCGAGTGACGCTATTAGAGAGTGAGCCTGCCTCTCCTACACAGCCCCCAGCACAGCCACCTTTGGGGCTGTGAATGTGCAGTGGTGACTGCCCATGGGTGGGGAACTCAGTCCCACTGTTTCCAGTTGGGGACTCATGGGCTTGCAACTTCAAAACACCCCCCCCCTGTCCAAGGTGTTCACCCCCCCACACATGTCATAAACTGGCCCTGTATGCGTCTTGTGTGTCTTGTCTGTTAACCTACCCAGCCTACCTTCCCAAATTTGGGGAGGGTGGCTTAATGGTTAAGGTGTTTACCTTACAAATGCAAGGTGCAGGGTTTGAGTCTCACAAGGGATAATTGGCTAGACTTAAAATGGCTCGCAAGGGCAGTTAGTTTAGTACAAACCTATAATCCTACACCTAGGAAATTCACTTTAATGAGCCGAAATAGCTCAGTTGGGAAAGCGTTAGACTGAAGATCTAAAGATCCCTGGTTCAGTCCCGGGTTTCGGCATGAAAACATTTGGGGTTGGGAGGGTGGCCTAATGGTTAAGGTGTTTGCCTTACAAACACAAGGAACAGGGTTTGAATCTCACAGGGGATAATTGGCCAGGCTTAAAATGTCTTGCAAGGGCAGTTAGCCTAGTACTAATCTATGAACCTATGAACTTAACCTAAATATACCTCGTACCCCTCCCCAACATCCCAATCCCACCTGAAAAAAAAAGGGGCAATCTGTTGCCACAAAAAAATCATGCCCCATACATAGCTGTCCATTTCGCACATGTGTCCACTGGACACATGTAATCCAGTCTAATTGGCATCACAACTTATTATTGTTTTCCTCACCCCTCTCCCAGGGGTTTGAGTGTCCAAATCCACCTCCAAATACAGTGTATATGCACAGCTGTTGCTGTAGAAGAAATGGGCAGCTATGGAACTTCACTACAGCCATCCTGCACATCCCTAGCTACTTTCCCTATTGTCTTTCCCTCTTTGTGCCCCTTTCTTCACCACTTTCCTATCAACCCCTTTTTCTTTTCTTTTAAAGGAAATAGCATGGGATTAAGCAGGAGTATGAACTTTTAAGCAGCAGTAGGTGGGATTAAGCCTGTTTACGCGGGTGTAAGCAATGCCTACATAATTTAAGCAATTCAGGAGCTAACTGAGTATAAGAAACGGTAACTGTAACTTAGCAGTGCTTACCGTCGAGCAAATCTGCGCAAACCCACTTAAAACTGCTCAAAAGTGCCTTAATCGCACTGCATCCAATGGCCCTTGTTCTGCCTAGCAACAAAATATGCAGCCTCTGCTAGGATCAAACCCAGGTACCTGCACACCATACCCAAAGTGATTGACCACTAAACCATCTCAGATATACAAACCCTTGATGTATTCACAAACATATTATTCAGCTCAGTCATTCAACAGTACAGAGAATATATTCCAGCATGTAGATGTATGTGTGAGTAAATATGTTAATGTCTATAAACTGTTACAACATATTGATATATATATATATATATATATATATATATATATATATATATATATATATATATATATATATATACACACACACACACACACACACACACACACACACACATATATATATATATATATATATATATATATATATATATATATATATATATATATATATATATATATATATATATATATATATATATGTCAGTAGATATATATATATATATATATATATATATATGTATATATACACATATATAGGTATATACAGACATACATCTGTAGATAATGGGGAAATAAAACATATATGTCCTCATGCAATGTTAATGGGGTTAAGAGGCCCCACACAATATACGTCAGGTACGAATAGGTATACCCCCCAGCCAAGCACGACCCCCCCTGTAATACAGTACCAAGTGTTGCAGATCCCGTAACCAGGACCAGACATGACATGGCCATCCCTAGGATACATATACACAGACACATATATGCAGATACAGATATATATATATATATATATATATATATATATATATATATATATATATATATATATATACATACATATATATGTAACTACAGATACACACACAGAGATTTGTACAGTAATATACATATGTAGTACGTGCACACAATATGGAGCAGCCAGTATTCCTACAGTCACCACCTTACCAACTGAAAACTGTATGAGCCACTCATATAAATGACATTTGTAGCCTGCAACATATACCCACAGAGATATCAAAGGGTATAACACCACACACAGGTGTGCATAAATGAATTTGAAAGCTTTATTTGTGTACTATGACACGTGTATATGCCATGTCATATAGCTGTTTAGACACTGACATCCATATGATCAGTGTAATGCAACTGTGAAATAGTTACACTAAGACAGTAGTCTGGAAAGTTGACATATGTTGCTGTCTTCAAGTAGTACATTAGTAATGACAGACTGGACCACAGTATACGAGACAATCAACTGTATATAATGCAGATGTATAGGTCAGCAACATCTATCTACACTGTGTACACCATCCCTAGGGGGTACAGACCCCAGATGACACAATGGGATGTATCTGTTACAAAACAAGGCATACCTGACACCATCACAATCACACTGGCAAACTGACCATCCCGTATGGCAGGAGGCAGTAGGCCTGCATTTTCCCAAGGTGGATTGTATGGTAAAGTACATCCAGATACCTTAAGGCAGCTTATCCCAGATACCCACACATGTTGTAACAGCCTAGGTTAGTCATGGTGCACCCCCACACACACTCACTAATACCGGGCTATATGCCACTGTTACATACACTGGCCTATGGAGTGCATTAGGGCACACATGTATTGTGTAGGTGAAACCCACACATATATGGCCCCAACACCCAGTATGTGTGGGGGACACAACAGCAGTGGAGTGATGGCAGGAATGACAGCATGACATACACACAGATCACTGCACAACGACCCCTGACAGCATGTCATATGTGCAAAGCCTGGTATGTAGGTGGAGGACAGAGGCTGGAACAGAGGCACATATGTGTAAAACTGTTGTCATACAGTAAACAAGATATGTATATGTGTACATATCTATATGGATATATGTATACTTATTTATACATATATGTTCACCGTGTGTCCTGCAAATGGAGAGAAGCCCTACCTCAGCCCCAATAGTCTCAACCATTCAGTGCAAGGGGATGTCACATCTGCAGTGCAGGTATATTTGTAGACTACTGCTACTGTAATAAGGATTGTCTTCACAGAAATGGTGTGTGTGGGAGGCCACATTTGCTGTCAACATGTGTGCCATTGGCTACTTACAGACATCCTAAGGTCATCATAGCACAGTACCACTGCTAGCACAGTAACGACCCTGTGGATTACGGTTGCGATATGGCCAAGGGTCAGTCCAGGGGTATACACAGAACCACTTCATGTAAGACATGTGGACCAGGCCTGTCAATGTGGATGTTAACAGCCATGTAGATGGGTCTAACACGTACATACTGGTATACATTTGCCCCCATAGGTTATGCATTCATACACCCCTGTCTGTCATGACACATAATAACCACTGGTACAGAGGTGCCATGGCCGCCTACTATCCACTAGTTACTGACATACATCTGAACAGCATCCCACTGCTTTGTCTGACATACATGACTGTTATGGTGGCCAGGCAGCAGTACATCTGGCAAGTATCTGGACATGTCATCTCACTGGATAAGTACAGTAAGCTGCTAGGCATGTAACAAAGCACAGTGTAGGCTACAGGCAAACTGACTCAACACTGGGCTACATCTCCTATGTGGGAATACACATGTACCTGCATAGACAGCAGGCTCTACAGGCCTGTCGCATCACAGAGTAACAGACACCTGTGTGAAAGTGCATAACCACAACTAATGTGAACATAGCCACAGCCACATATGGTAAGCTAGCAAACTGTTACAGTATATGGACTATCTGATGTACACCATCCTCATATGAGCCACTCACACAACAACCCTACATATACTGGGGCACTACACAGTGTGTTCCGATGGCTGTCTGTGGTTTTGGACATGTGTGTGTTCGCCCCTACAAACGTAAGCTGATAGGGTGACATACCGTGGAGCAGCATGTAACATCAGATAGAACAGGACCAAGAACAATAACATCTACCACACTCTCTACACAGGCCAAGGTACATATGCACTATACACACACTGTCGATAATTACCAGACTTATACATACCTCAGTACTGTACACACACCCACAGAATGCCCAGGCTATGTCCTCAAATATAACCCCTACTATACATAACATGTGTAGCAGTCTGATATCTCACTGACTTGTTATAAGATATGCTGCCAATGAGTATGGTGTACAGAACATATGCACCCCCTACTGCATGACATATGTACAAATGTTGACAGGGTTGTGGCTGGAGGCACAAACACAGGCCCAGTATTGATATGTTACTGTGATGACCTCATACATTTCCTGTCGTAACAGGGTTTGATGCAACATATGTCCTTTGAGGGATATGACGTCAGTAACTCTCCTGGCTGTCACCATCTACTGACTGCAATCCTCACACTACCTTCTGCAGTTGAGAGATAGGTGCTCTGTGGGTAACACAAGGAACAAGAGGCACCACACACTGCCCAGTCTGCAGATGACCCTACAGATGGGAATTCCTCATAACCATTGCACTGACATGACAAGTACTAAAACATGTAGGGCAGCCATATCCACACACACCCTGTCAAACCAATAGTACCCCAACTGCAGTATAGCAGCACTTACAGTCTGTAGTCAGGACAGGCACATCCCCCGCCTGTGTGTTGGCCTGTTTCCACAGTGTATGTTGTCTGAGGTAAGTCCCCATTACATCTGTGATGCTGTTTGCCGAGCAACAGATCTAGTTCCTGCTCACAGTGAATGAAAAGGCCCAACACCAACATGATGTTCCTAGATATTGGAGTGTGTTTCCATGCAACTGGCAATGGGAATGTTACCACAGCTGTTCCACATGCAATGAGCTAGAGGAGGGCTATAATCCATGCAGAGGCCATCAGACAACCACACAGCATTCTATAGTTATGTCCAAATTCTAATTGGCAATGCTCAGAAGTGCTCTGAGCTGCAACAGAATGGCATTACATAGACTGCTCCCACAGAATGTGCCAATATCCTGGCAGATTGATTTAGTGCCACATTCACCCCCTCTCACTACCCAAAGGGCCCATGTCAATACGAAAAGGGTTCCATTGCCCAGTAATCATGGCCACACAGGCAGAAAATACACTACCCACAGCTAAGAATACAGCATCCATGGGACCAGATGACATCCTGGGCTGTGTACTACATGAACTACAAAATGGAATGGCAACTCACCTAACTGTCATGTGTAATCATAGCCTTGCATCAGGCCTGGTGCCCACTGAGTGGCGCACAGCTGCAGTTATCCCACTCAACAAGGGAACATCCACCTGTGATCCCTGGAAGTACCGTCACAATCCATCTGATGAACCTGATCTGCATGGCCATGGAATGCATTATCAGGGATGTTTTGAATGCAGACATTGGCAACCCTCAAATACTGGACCCCATACAGATTAGGCTCATGGAGGGCCAGTCTTTTCTCCTGAAACTGATTGACTGCTTTGACACAGTCTGCATAGCTGTTGAAGAGGGTAAGGCAGTCCACAAAGCCTATGTGGACCTTACCAAGCCCTTCAACACCATCTCCCAGTCTGGAAACATAGATTAACATACTAATCTGGCCATACATCCCCATGCCACTCGATGGTTTGCCACATGGCTTACTGACAAAACCCAAACTGTAGATGTAACTGACTCCAAATCCATCCCCAGACAAGTGACATGTGGAGTACCTCAGGGTTCAGTCCTGGGACCACTGTTGTTTGGCATCTACATCTCTGAAGTAAAGGCCAACAATACGGGACTCTGGCTAACAAAGGTAACAGATGACTGCAAAATGGGAGTCATTATGAGCCTGACTGTACTGCATGATATGTTACTGATACCAGCCTGACATCATAGAGGTGAGATGGAGTACTGTTAACTTCTTGTGCCCTTGCCATGCAAGGTCCTGGTTTTGGGATCTGCATCAGTTGGTAGTGTGTTGCAGGGCAAACTTGTTTGGATGTGGGGGAGAATACCTATTCATGCATGACGTATGTTGTTTGGGCCTGCCAACCCCATTAATGGTGCATGTGGACATATATGTTTCTGCTATGTTCGCACTTTATCTATAGATGTATGTCCATATATAACTGTATAGACATAAATATCTGCTTACATATATATGTATGTATGTATATATATATATATATATATATATATATATATATATATATATATATATATATATATATACATATATCAATATGTTGCATCTGTTTAGACATTAATATATTTTCACACACACAGATATCTACATGTTGGAATTCATTCGTTGAATGACTGGGCTGGATGATATGTTTGTGAATACAGCAGGGTTATGTGTATCTGGCATGGTTTAGAAGTAAATCACTTTGGCTATGGTGTGCATGATCCTGGGATCGCGCCTAGCAGAGGTTGTTTATTTTGTTGGTTGGCAGAATAAGGGCCAATGGATACAGAGTGATTAAAGCACTTTAAAGCAGTTGTACACAGGTTTGCAATGGTTTGTGTGGAGGTAAGCACTGCTAAAGTCTGGTTACAGTTTCTTATACTCAGCTGCTGAATTGCTTAACCTGTGTAGGCATTGCTTAGCTATGCACAAACTCACGCAAACCTGCTTACAACTGCTTTAAACTGCCTTAATCACTGTGTATCCAATGGGCTGTGTTCTGCCCAGCAACAAAATAAACTGTTTTTGCAAGGCTCAAAGAAAGGACCCTGCACACCATAACCAAAGTGATTTACCACAAAGCCATGACAGACACAAAAAGATTTGATGTTTTCAGAAACATATCATCCAGTCCAGTCATGCAACAGTACAGAGAATGTATACCAACATCTAGATGTATGTGTGTGTACCTATATTAATATCTAAACAGATACTGCATATCTAGATATGTATACATATATATATATATATATATATATATATATATATATATATATATATATATATATATATACATATACATATATATATATTAATTTCTAAAACTGTATACATATTTATCAATATATATGCACATATATACATGCATATGCCTAAATTGACACATATATGTGTCTACACCTATATGTCTACATATACACAGCACATTACATATGTGTACACAGATATATAGCTATGTAGGTGTATACCGACATGGTGATATATATATTAGCAGATATAAAACTTTATATAGGTATATAAGGCCATACACCTGTAGATAGCAATGGCAGATTAACAAATACACATATGTCCCCATGCACCGTTAATGGGGTTAAGAGGCCCCACACACTATACTTCTTCTATGAATAGGTATCCCCCCCACAGCCAAACACATGGCTGGCCTTGATGTCACATGTATGGGTATGGCTTTGCACCCCAGCCTCTCAGCTAATTTACATCTGTTATCCCTGTATAGTTGACATTGTGATATAGTAGGGCCACCATAAAGGATATATGCAAAACCCCCTCCCCATTGCCCACAGGTGTCACACAATCACGCAGGATAGGAGTTACAAACACACACACACACACACACACATGCACAGACACACAGACACACACACACACACACACACATACACACACACACACACACACACACACACACACACACACACACACACACACACACACACACACACACACACCTGTCATGTCTGGGAGTTGAACCCCTCCCTAACTAGTTTATTACATTACAGCACTACACAGCTAGGACATTACTGAACTACTTTTTCCCCAAAGGTGCATTTCACATTGAATGACATCAACAGAATTACCAAAGACGGCCATTTCAGCTGTACTGCGAGTGACTAGCTTAAAATGCATTGCTCCCTACACGGACAGTGAGACACACACAAAACATCCACAACCAACATGTGTAGGTATAGAACCCCTGACCAAGGTCTATAGCACACTACAGTACAGAGCTGTTACAGGACGCACCACAGGAATTACTAGAGAAATCTTTCCCCAAAGGCGCTTTTCACAATGAATGACATCAGCAGGATTACCAAAGAAGGGCATTTCAGCTGTACTGCAGGCGACTAGCCTAAAATGCATTGCTCCCTACACAGACAGTGGGACACACACAAAACATCCATAACTGAAATGTGTGGGTACAGAACCCCTTACCAAGGACTACATCACACTACAGCATGAAGCAATTATAGGTCGCACCACAGGGATTACTTCAGATCTTTTTCCACAAAGTTGTTTTTCACAATGAATGACATCAGCAGGATTGCCAAATGAGGCATTCGGAATGTACTTTGAGTGAGTAGCCTATAATGCATTCCTCCATACACAGACATTGGAACACACACAAAACATCCAGAACTGCCATGGGCGGAGATGGAACCCTACCACAGTTCTAAATCACACTACAGCTGTACGCAGTTGCACGACATGCTACTGAGATTACTGAGCTACCACCTTCCCAGAGGTATATTTCTTGGTGGGTGACATCAGCAGCCTTGCCAAAGTTGATTATATGAATTCTAGGGAGTGTGAGTACCCTAAAAAGCATAATTCTTTACTCAGTGAAAGACAGACAGAGATACACAGATTCACACATGCATGCACAGTTGCCAAGTCTGGGGTTGAAACATCTACCTAACTACTTTATCACACTATAGCAGTACACAGTTACAGGACCTGCTTCGGAGATTACTGCATTATGAATTTCCCAGAGGTGTATTTCTAAGTGAGTGACATCAGCATCCTTGCCAAAGTTGAGTATATGAGTTGTATGGAGTGTGAGTAGCGTAAAATGCATTGTTCTCTACTCAGTCAGACACACACACACATTCACACGCAAACACAGTTGCCAAGTCTGGGGTGACAACATCTAGCTAACTACTTTATCACACTACAGCAGTACGCAGTTACAGGATGCACTATGGAGATTACCCGGCTATAATTTTCCAGAGGTGTATCTCTAGGTGAGTGACATCAGCAGCTTTGCCAAAGTTGAGTATATGAATTGTACGGAGTGTGAGTAGCCTAAAAAGCATTGCTCTCTACGCAGTCAGACACACAACCAAACAGATTCATACACAAGCACAGAGTTGCCAGATCTAGGATTAGAACATCTACTTAACTCCTTTATTACACTACAGCAGTACTCTGTTACAGGATGCACTATAGAGATTACTGGACTATTACTTTCCCAGAGGTGTATTTCTAGGTGAGTGACATCAGTAGCCTTGCCATAGTTGAGTATATGAATTGGACGGAGTGTGATAGCCTAAAAAGCATTTCTCTCTACACAGTCAGAGACAGACAGCCACACACACAAATGCACACTCATACAATTACCAAGTCTGGGGTTAGAACTACTACCTGACTAGTTACCACTACAGCAGTATGCAGTTATGGGATGCACCATGGAGATTACTGAGCTACAGCTCTCCTAAAGGTGTATTTCACATTGGGTGACCTCAGCAGGCTTGCCATAATACTGCTATGGGGAGGGCAGTGTGTGCATGGGCCATAACCCATTCATGTAGGGGTTGACATGCCACATGCAGGCACACACGGGGTCATATGTCACAGGTACGTTTATACAGCTACTAGATGACTACTTCCTTGTACAGTCATGTTGCACAGCTGGCACGTGCACCACATAGTCTGTCATGCTGACAGATACTGGTGGCTAGTATCTGCAGTGAGTGACATCTGCACCTCATGTGTTTGGGGCCCTTTGGCTGTGTGCTGGGTGGGACAGGCCCGGATGGCTCCTTGTCACAGTCACCCCCTTCCACACATCTATGTCCATCTACCTTTGTCTTATTATAGTGTGTTGTCCTTACATATGTGTCTGTATTCCTATCCACTGTGTGTGAGAGGCAGGAGTGGTGCATACTGACATGCGTCTGCACTAAGAAATGCAACTGCCAGATATGTCTGGTCCACTGGTGTTTGCAGACATGGCCTTCATGTGTTTAGGTTTGCGAGCATGCCCAGTATGACCTTTCAGTATGTTATTGGCTGACATTGCCTTCATTCTTCTAAGTGTGTGAGCATGCCCAGTGTGGTCATCTGTATTGCATGTGTGGATCAAGTCCAGGTAGTTTGTACTGCGGTGCCGACCTTTGTGTTGTACACCGACAAGTAGCATGCTGTGTCTGCAGGGTATCCATCGTCCATTTGGCATTGACTGTTGCTACATTTCTGCATAGCGGGGGGTGGGACACTTGACTGTTTCTACATTTCTACACAGGAGTGGGGGGGGGGGCACACCTGACTGTTATTATAAGTGTACGTAGGATGGGTGGCACACCTAACACTTGTATGACTATACTGATATGTCGGGTACTCCATTTCAGTCTGTAGTCTTACCTATCATGCTGGCTAGAGGCATACCAGTGTACTACAGATCTTAGCTTTAATTACCTACATATTAGTTTCTGACTTCCTAGCCTTCACAACTTACATCCAACTGCCTGGCCTGCTGTAGTCTGTCTGTGTAGGTCTGGGGGAGGGGTTACCGATAGGGCTCATTCAGAGGCCATAATACAGCATTTGTTTGTGTTTGTCTACACCTGTCCTGCTGGCTGTAACTGTTGTTGGGTATTTGCACCTTCCTGACTGGCATGTGTGGGTCTTATGGACACACATGTCACTCAGCCCATTTTTTGCAGTGGGTTTCATCACCCTGTGTACTACTGGCTACTATGGTGACTCCAGTATGTGTTACAGATGTCATGGTGCCACTATGGGTGTCTATTGTCTGCTGCCATAACATTTGCCCACCCAATTCCCTTGAATGCTCACATCCATACCATAGCTACAGGTAACAACACATTCTACTCCATTTGGAAATTGGTAGGTTGATTGATTTACCTTGAGGGTGTGCCAGACTTGAGGTTGGTGCTGGAGGGCTGCCTATGTTGGATGCGCATAGTACACTCCCTATACATGGTTGAGCATAGGTAGTGTCATGTTAGGCATCCCTTTTACTGTCTGTGTGAGTCAGAGAGAGGTGTCATTCCCTGGGTCCCTACTGTGTCAGTGCATATGCTATGCATTGCCTCTTTGCCAAGGCCAGATCATACTGGGCACCCCTCCTTTTGTCTATTAGGGCAGGCTCAGGTTGTTCCTCCTCTGAGTCACTCTGTGTCTGTACATGCCTTGGCATTGGCGGGGGGTTGTGTGGCCCTGCCCCATGCTGTTTCTGCTGCATCTGTTTCCGCTGGATCATATTGTGTAGCATAGCACATACCATAACAATTTGGGTATATGTAGCTGGTGAATACTGCAAGATTCCACCGGATGTGTCCAGACATTGGAACCATGACCTGAGCATCCCAAACACATGCTCTATTATATGTCTGGCATGTGCGTGTGCCTCATTATGGCATTGTTGTTCAGGTGTGTGTGCATTTCTGATGGGTGTCATCAGCCACAGCTCCAGTGGGTACCCAGCATCCCCCACTAGGTGACAGTAGGGGATGTCCACATTGGCAAATCTGTGGTACAGCTGCGTCAGATGCCATATGTGTGAATCGTCATAGCTTCCAGGTCAGCCAGCACACCTCACGTGTGTTGAGGAAATATACGTGCTCACTGGCATGTGCTGCCATGGCATCCAGGAACTGGTGAAATACTCTGGATGCTGATGCCTGTGAGATCCCCATGATATCCCCAGTTGTGCTTTGGGAGGTACCTTTGGCTAGTATACCTAGGCCTACACATACTTGCTGTCCACTGGGATGGGTTCCCCTCAGCCAATTTGGTGTGTCAAGTGTGGCCAGCACAGCTCAACAATTTGCTGTAGGAGGTCTCTGTCCACCCAATAGAGCTCCACTATCTCCAGCTCATGTAGCCCCTGGTAGGTTACCCTGGGTCTGTACATTCTTCTCCATCTCCTCACTCTGGGTTATTCGGCAGCATTCACATCCTCACCACCCTCAGCCTCTTGCACATGTTGTTCTATGTTGTCTGCTGCAGCCCTTTTCATTTTGTAGGTTTCTTTGTTAAAATTTCCCTGCTTGTATACACTGGTGGTGTAGAGTCTGGAAAAACCAGAGGGGAAGGTGTTTGCTTATTTATAGTAGTGTTCTGGGCTGGGCTGGTCTGCTGTCTGTGTAATTGGCTGATTCTGATACACTTTATCTGCCAGCTAAGCTAGTTTTCCTTGATTACCTTCCTACTGCTGTTTTCCCTTCCCATTGCCTCCCTGTTTTAGCCTGTGTGCACGCCGCACAAATGGAGTGCTCAAATCTGAGCAGAGCTGCTATTTCCTGGTTTAACTTCATTTTTCTTCCTGTGAAAGCCGGTGCCCGGCACTCACACCTGCTTACACTTTGTATAAAGTGCTAGGCAGGTTTGGACACACCTCCAGCTTAGGTGTGCTAAGCTAGGAGCAGTCCCAAGCCACAGTGCTCCAATCCACTTACAGTATGCCTGAGACACACCCCCATGATGTCACCTATATCCTAGACTTGCACCCATCTAGTTATACTCTTACACTCTTGGGACCTGCCTCACACCCTGGGGAAATCTGGGATTCACTATCCTTCCCCTCATTTGCATAGGATTGTCTGCTAATGCATAGTTACATGTCCCACACTGAGCCTCCCCCCTTAGCAACCATTACTCACTGGCCAGGTTGTCTTATGCCTGCCATTGACTTGCATGGCAGAATACTGCTTTTAGTTAGAATGCTCATTTTAAGTTTAGTTTCTTGTTTTCCCCCGATCCCATTTGCATGCCGCTGCCCTATGCTTAAACAGCCGAGATCAGCAAAAACAAATAAAAGTTGCTTTTTTAATTTTTTAAACACTTTGCAATGCCAATGGCCTTATACTTGGCTATTGGCATGCTTCCTCAATGATATGCAGCCTTTATTTGGAGCTGTCATAGCTCCATTTTGGAATTTGCAGAAATGCACTCGGTTACTAACCGAGTGCATTTCTGCAGATTGCACTAGTCTTGCACGGACTATTTCAAACTCCCTGGATTGTAAAATCACCTCATTTGCATGGATTTCTCCTGCAAATTATGTGATTTGCATACTAGGGCTAAGTCCGTGCAGGATTAGTGCTGGAACTCTCGTGCACGCCCCTGCCTGCTGTCCCTGGATTGCACGGAGCTCCTGCACTCATTTTGAACTTCGTGCAAGCTTTTGAGAATCCGGGGGTCTATGTAACATGGACTATATGGAATGAAAGACTTAATGAAATCAAATACAGTGGAAAATAGGCATTGACAAAAATAGTGGAAAAATATGGTTCTGGTTGTGAGTAAAAGAGTGAGGGGGAATACTTAAAATGGAAATATCAATATATTGAATGAAGTTAAAATATGTAGATATATAAATATGTAAAAATATGAATTGTATATATATGTATACAAATAAAGAATGCTCCTTTTGGGATCTTCTACATCCAACTGAGCTACCACCAACTCAACTAGATGGGGCTTTGGTTTAACATCTCATCCAAAAGATAGCACATTCAAGAATGCAGCATCCCCCTTAATCTACACTGTAAGCAATCAATTGACGATGTGGGAATAGAATCCACGGGTTTTTGCATCAAAGATGAGTACGCTACCTGTTGTACCAGTGACACTCACACATTTGCAGCTAGTTACAGCTTAGCGTGTGTCATTTCTGAGATAGCACACTGGGATAAGGGAATTTGCCCTTTTCTCCACTGTTATGTAATCTTGGAGTTGGTATATTTAAAATTATGGTGGTGTGAAGGGGCACAGCCCCCATATGGGGGAGTACAGAGAGAATTGCACCCTGCCAAAAACAATATTTTTAGGTTTGTTCCTTTTTGATATGCTCTGTTAATAGGGTGAAATTTGCTGGAAGTGGTTTTGTTACATTGAATAGTCAGTCTGCTGCAGATCAATTTTTCAGTTTAGACCTTTATTTAAATCATACAATGGGCTATCTGTATACCTTTACTCTAATGTTATATTTGGGTCTAACTACAGCTTCTGTTAAACTTCACTGTCAGCAATGCCTAAAACAGCTGTGTCTCTTATGTTCTGCTCTTTGGCGGGCCCAAACCCATAGTGCTCAGTCAGAAAAAATAAATATCTCACAAACAATTCAACAGATACACCACTACTACTGTTTACTCAGTTGTGAAAATATGCACTTTTATAATTCATATTTCTTTTGGCAGAGAATGTCAATCCAGTTTGGCTATAATAGACTATGATGCAATGCTTAGCCCCACAGCAAACATAATTGCTCTATAATTAGGATCAATCTCTTTGCCCATAGCATAAAGAATTTACCTGAATTTGTTGCTCCTCTTTATCCCGCTTGGTTGCTGTTCTGAAATGTGCAAACCTCGGATTCATGTTGGCCTGGCTAATGGCTGTAAGAACTTGAAGGACTCTTGTGGGCTAAATTTCATTGATTATGGATCATTTGGCTCTTTATCTTGATATTCCTCAGTTGGGCACTTACTAGAGCTATTATCATGTCACATTGACTCAAAACCTATCTATGGTATCCTCCCTGGCTGTACAGCATGGTTTCTGCTACTTCAGTGTATTTATATGGTCATCATTGGCATCAGTGTTGTTCAATGTGTCTGTTTCAGTCCAAAAATCCTACTTGTAGTGCAACATAATGATGGGATGCTTGATACAAGTGCTTAAATCAGTGAACAAACCACTAGATGTGGGTGAAAGCAAGTTACACTTATTTTCTAGTCTCAACAATTTTCTAGCCTCAACATTAACTATACATTAAGAAAACCCAAAGGCAGTGAGTATATTCCAGCAGCAGACCCAAACAAAATTCCAAGCAAACCACAGCTAGTAACAGGCAGAAAGGCAAGGCTCAGCAGTTGCAAAATCCACAGGTTTTATTAAAAGTAAGCACTTTCGCAGTGCTCAAGGTCTGATGAAGCAGTGGTGAACACTGCAAAAACACTAACTTTTAATAAAACCTGTGGAGTTTACAACTGCTGAGCCTTGAGTTTCTGCCTCGTACTAGCTGTGGTTTTGCTTGGAATTAACTATACATTATATATTTATTTATTTTATTTATTGTGTTTTTTATTGGGGTAGGTGGGCTGGGCCTGGTGCACTTTTCAGCCACCTCTACTATGCAGAAACACAACAAATTACAGTATGATTGCAACACAAAGTACATTATTTATATAACTTGTTACCTTTTACAACATAAAATTTCTAGGTTCAGCATTACAATATTACAGATTATATAACATATAAGTTATTTAAGTTGGAACATAACATTCAACATGCAGAGGTGTTACAACAGTGCCTTCTCTTACATATGAGTAAAATACCTTTCTAGGAGCAGAGAACTAAGATTAAAGTAATAAAGAGGAAATTAAAAGACTGGGGGGCAGTTAGATCAAGTGAAGAGGAAAAAGAAGTAGGGGTGGAAAAGAACAAAAGGAGGTGTAGAAAAGCTTGCAAGTGCAGTGGCTTTGTGAGTATATATATAAAAAGAGTTTGCTATCGCTGCGGTGATGCAGCGGTTAGCGTTATCATCTCACAGCAAGAGGTTCTCCCATTCCATTCTCGGCTGGAGTGCCTTCTGTGTGAAGTCTGCATGTCCTCCCCATGGTAGAGTGATGTATAAAGACATGCAGGTAGGTGCGTTCGTGAATGGGTGTGCCTTCTTTGAAAGTTGGGTGTTGGGCTGGCAACTCGGCACTGTAAAAATCCACTGCCAATCATTAGTGGACTGGAGTGCCGCTGTGGCGACCCCCTAACTGGGAAAAGCCAAAAGACATTACTTTTTATATATAAAAAGAGTTTGATTCCTATATTAGGATTCAGGCTAATTAGATAAGTTGCTTATTAGAGTTTTGTTGAAGAGATAGTAGAAGGCTTTGCCTTTCTGTAAGATACAGGTGCATTTCGAGGAATCATTTAGGTATTCATAAAGTTTTGCTCAGAATGATTTAGAACCTGTAAGTTGTCTGATTTCCTGAGAGAGCTTGTTCTAAGTGGCAGGAACAATTTTGCTAAAGTTCCTTTCACTGATAAGATTAATGGGGGTCTAACTACAGCTAAAGTATGGATTCCTTGACTTCTTAGGAAATATTAAAAATGTTTCACTTGTAGTTTAGCTGACAGAGAAAGGCAGTAATGTTAATGTAGGACTTTAAAGTTTGGACAGGATCATGACTCTAGTTGAGATGCGGAAGAAGGTTGTTTTCTGCAATAAGACGCAGTGATGATCTGTTACAAAGGGCTAGATTAAAAAGTCTGCAGACCGCATGGCAGCACACTGTACGCATGTACATAGTTTGTGAAGTTTCAATGTGTTATGGATAAAAAGCTTCTCTTTTATAGGCTAGATAGACATGAGCAATCTATTGCTGATTGCACAGACCATTATGGTGATCTGGAATGTTACTGCACTGTCTTCCTTATCTTTAAACATCCCCTCTGTGGCACACGGTAGAACACTTGCCAAACTCTGTAATTTTCTAATCTGTAGTCATAGCTGGTATAACCACCCAAAACTTCAACATTGTTGGTTTAATTCCATTAAAATGTAGCATTATTTACTACAAATATTGGCTTAAAAGTCCAGAAACCTCGGTATTATATGGTCACCAATGAATTGCTCTTTATGACTTCTGCTGTTAGAGCACTCCTCATTGGTGAGTCTCAACTATCAGTCTTATTTCCCCATTTTTATTGTGCCAAACCAGACAGATCTGCATGTCATTTTCCAGATTTTTTTTCTGCCTCTCAGATAAATCTATAGCAGGCATACTGCACCTGGAGCATGTGTTTTGTTTGTTATGTGTGGCTCTTTTTTAATACTCACATCTCATTTATCAACACATAATTATTCCCCTCCAAAATATAGACCAAATGTCAGAAGCTGCAGTTCCTCTCATACTGAGCATGATTACTATCGCAACAACTTATCATCAGTAGGGTAAAACTAACCTGTCTCACAATGGTCTAAACCCAGCTCATGTTCCTTATTAGTGGGTAAACAAGCCAACGCTTGGTGAATTCTGCTTTACAATGATAGGAAAAGCCAACACTGAAGGATCAAAAATTGACATTACTATGAATGCTTGATCTCCACAAGCCAGTATCCCCATGGTAACTTGTCTGACACCTCCTGCTTAAAACCCAAAAATCCAGAAGGACCATGATGCCCCACTTTCACAGTCTATATTCATACTGAAAATCAAGATCAAGAGAGCTTTTTCCCTTCTACTCCACTGCGGGTTTCTGTCCTTCCTGAGATCACCTTAGGACACTTGCATCACTCTTTGACAGGTGTACTGCCTTAGTCAAACTCCCACCTGACACTGTCCCTGGAGGGAGTCACACCCAGATGCCCAGACACTTGGAGCCAGAAGCAAGAGCCCCAGTGTCCTTCCTGAGATCACCTTAGGACACTTGCATTACTGTTTGACAGGTGTACTGCCTTAGTCAAACTCCCACCTGACACTGTCCCTGGAGGGAGTCGCACCCAGACGTCCAGGCACTTGGAGCCAGAAGCAAGAGCCCCAGTGGGGCTCTCCCCCCCAACTCACCAGGTAAGTAAAAAATGATAAGAGTTATGGCATTTTACTGGTGGCTGAGACCTCCCACTTATTCTACACCTCTCATATCTCTTCACAGTGCCAGACTAGAGTGAAGCTCAACAGAGTTTTCTTTCCCTTCTGATTCTGCCAAGCCTGTTCCCTTGGCTGTGGTTTTGCTAGATAGTAGGTAGGGACAGTGGAAATCTCATTCATCCATTCATGTGCATCACTAATTAGATGACGAGTCATTTAGCTACCTTAAGACAGTCATAGTTACTACCACCATTTACCCATGCTTCATTGAATTTCTTCACTTTGACATTCAGAGCACTGGGCAGAGGGTCAGAAAACACAGTTTTTAAAGGGGAAAAAAGCTCTCTGAACCCCTGATGTGGAGGCAAGAACCTCCCCAAACTATATATGTACAGAAACTGCAAGATCACAGAAAGTTAAAAAAATGGGAGAAAGTGAGAAAAATGCCATGTTTATGTTATCTGTCTTCTCCACCATGACAGGATGCATACAGTCTTCCAGGTTCAACATTCTGAACATCCACCAACCATTCAAGAACAAACAATATGAGTATGCCTCCTATTAAACAACGTCATGTTAGGGAAAGTTTTTTTCAAAAATACATTAAAAAAATAACACGCACCTACGCTCTAGATTGATAACGAATTCATCTTTTTTTCCATTCTTTATTACATGCTGTCACAAATAAAACAGCAACATGAATATTATGAGTAACCGTTGTAATTCTGAGTTAAATATAGAAATATAGAACTCCTGTCCTTACATAAAAATGCTTGCTGTTTTGAAGTACTTTGCCTGTTTGATATAGGCAGCTAACTGCATTTAAATATGTTGTACTTTATCTTGGTTCTTTTGTCAAATCTATATAGGTGCAAAGGTAAGTAGCAGGCTAACTGCCTTTATGAGCCAATTTAAGTGCAACCAGTTTTTCTTTCAAAGGTGAGAATCAAACACTGTATCTTTTGGTTGTACACGTTAACAATTATACCAGCTCCCAATCTATTCTGTACAGTGCATTTTTATAGCATTATAAATCTGGATTACATCTCAGTTAATTGGTTTAACATTTAGATTATAATTTCTCCACAGCTAGCACTTTAGCCAGTGGATTCAGTTATTTTAAAAATAACATGCCTTTTAGACATTACTATCCACCTCCCATGGCATGTACAGATTAGACACGCACTTGTTTGCATCTTGTACTGCATCGTGCTTCTGTGCTGGTCCAAATATTTTGATAAATGTAGTTTAGATACAGACTGACTTTCATTCCATTTGAGATGTGTGACAGCAGAATAAAACCTGTAGCACATAAGTATTCCACTCCAAAATATTGAAGGAGAGCACTGTGTATAGAAAAGGAGGGCTGTTGCTTTCTTGTATACATTTCTAAAATGTATCCATAAGACTAATGTGTCTCTTTTTAACAGAAACAAATCATTCATTCATAGGATGTTATGGCTTTTAATTAAGTATGCTAACCATCAGCGATCTAGTAAACATATTTTTTCTATACATTACTGTCTGAAAAAGTGTGAAATCTCTTTGGGAATAGTAGCCCTTAATCATAAGTTGTACTCATTTTATATTGGTGTTTAAATGTAGCTGTTTACTAGATGTTGTTAGTGAAAACACTTAACAGGTAGCAAACGTAAGATTTAATTTCTTTCTGGCTGACTTGCATGTCTTTGTTATAGCTGACTTTTGCAACATGAGATTACTATTCCTGTAAAAGTGCAATTTATGGTAGTTGGGATCGCACAAGTATCGGCTGACAATACTGTGTCACATTTTATTTCAAAGCGGTAGCAGCAACAATGCCTTATAGTAATAACAGTAATGCTCTTTCCCCTCTGGGAAAGTTAGTGAATACTATCTCGCTACATCATCTCATTTCTTTTAAGCTTTACACTAACCGCTGACATATCTCATAAATGCCTCCTTTATTACCTGCCAGTGATTGTCTGCTGTACTGGGAATAGCTTCCAGAACCTATGTCCACATGCCAGGAAAGTGCTTCACTTTCTCCATGTGAATTTGTCTCTGTCTAACGTTCCATGAGGCCCCATTATATACCTCTCATTCTACTCACTCAGGTAGCCTAAATTACACTGTGTCTGAAAGGCCTTTGTTCAATCACCTTCGTAAAGCTGAGAACTACAGCTGGCATGACCTGGACTATGACTTTTCGTTTGCCAAAAGCATTGTTTTCCATTTTACTCAGGACCAAATCCTTCAGCCAAATGTGAAGCCCAGTTTATTGCATGCTTTTTCTGATGTTATATAACGTTGCATGAAAATTACTAAAATTATTCTTTAATAAAGTAACTCAAGCCACAAAGCTAAAATTGATCTATCATTTTATAACATATAAATAATGAAAAGTAGGCTAGACTAATGCAAATCTGTTGACATCTGTTATAAGCTCTTATGTAAAACTACCCCTTTTTCATTTATATATCATGTGAATGGTTGTGATTTTCTCAAGAATAGACTGGTGGGCTACACAGTCAGAAATAAACAGTTTTAGTCCAGAAAGTTTAATTTGAAATTAAGTCCATAACAATCTTTGATTTGTTTTAAACCATCTGTGGCAAACGTAATCTTCTCATTTTGTACATATCGCATAGCAAGGCATTTTTTTACTTTGTAACAAAATGTAATTCGTTTTACAAAATGCTGAGATTGAAAGTCATAAGTCAAATGAAGAAGTATGCATATGCTATGCAATTCAGAATTCTGATGAGCATAATTCTTTAATGTTGTCTTCAAACATTCAATACTCACTTGTTAGCTCCTTCCCTGAGAAATTATAGGACTTTAATCCTCAAGCAGGTACATTTCAGATATAACACCCAAGTCTACCCTTGGGGAAAAATAGTGCTTTTAGGCAATTTTATTTATGTTTTCATTTAGATTTAGCACCTTAGAGTTTATCTGATTATCATAACATTTTACAGATAGTGTTGTAAATTTGCCTGAAATGACATGACTCAACCCCCCCCCCCCCAGCCCACATACACACACACATACACAAGCACATACAATGCTTGGAAACCATACATATAAGATACTGGGAAACTGATTAGGAAAGTAAATGCCTGGTTTAGCACAACTGCTGTGGTTTGCTGCCATCAAATCACATGATAAACAATTAAGTCACCATCAGTCTGTGTACACAGCCTGCAGACAAATCAGAAAGAATTGTTCTAAAACAAAAGTAACTTGCAATGGTAGTAACACCTGTACAAAGGCAGACCATTTTTCATGAATAAACAAAACTTTGGCTAGGCTACTAATTGAAGATGCAACGCAAGTACATTTTCATTGCAATGAGTTACATTCAAATAAGAAATTCAAAGTCATGATAAATAGGACCATACTTATTAATGTAACACATCCCTCATAGAATCACACCACTGTTCTCACAGAATGGCACCCCAGCAAGGCATTGCCCATTACACCACTGCTTCTATCCCAGGTGCAAAGTTCATTAAGTGTTTGCCAGCTTTGAAAAATGGACAAATGTTGTGCACTCATCCCTGGTCCCACCCATTTTAAGTAAACATGCAATATTTCCATTTTAGAGTAAGTTGTCATGTTGTCAGCAACTCTGAAGAAATAGTCACTAATGTGATTAATGCAGCAGCCAGATATATAAGCATTTTGACCCTAGTACAGTTATTTTATAAGGCTCATCCTATTGTTTATTAGTCAATGTAGTTGCTGAAACTATTCCCCTAGATAAACATGAATGTCTAAAAATAATAGTGAAATAATGAAGACAGGAACAAGAGTCAGTAACATTTATATGCTGCTTCCTGTAGCACGCACCTTGTATTTTTCATGAATCAAGTTATTTATATCCCCAATATTATTTATATTGGAGTAAAAAAATAATAAAAAAGAGCATGATGATGTTTTGTTACAGAAAACAAACCCTACCAGAGGACAGGCTGAGGTATGGCATGAAGAGAGCTGGGTTGATGAAACTAAATATGTGCCAATGGTCACACATCATATTTCCTAAATTGCTAGTTAAAAAAAGACTATTCTGACAACAGAAATAAATTATAACTAGGAAATCTAAGTCGAGCAGTGTACCATTATATACTTTACAAATGTGTAGACCTCAGAATGACACAATATTTAACATGCGCCCACCTGAACTAAATGTCCTGAAAGATACAGTCAATTTCCAGCTATCAGGCACAATTCTTTACAGACTATAATGCATCCCTATGTGACAGTGTGACAGAGGAGATGGAGTATAGTAGAACCATTATATATATATATATATATATATATATATATATATATATATATATATATATATAAATTGTTTTATGTTGTTTCATCTGTGTGTGATAGATGTGGTGCCCAATTTTGAGTGTCCATCCAGCTCCATGTTTATAGACACAGAAGACCTGTTCATATCCATAAACCAACCTTGATACAGCCTATTATCAACATTTAAAATGTTGATTTTAATCATGTTCATTTTATGTAATCTGCCATTAGCACTTTAGTCCCATAATCTATCCCAACATCACTTCACACCTTCATGTTTTTTGTCATAGCCAGAACATTTTAAAAATATTCATCATAATAAGTTTACTGTTACTTCCGGTACTGACCATGTAATTTAACATCTAAACATTCAGATAAGTTGCAGTTCAGGTCTAACTTATTACAGACAAGCTACTCCTGAATTCCATTGTCTTTGTCAGAAGGCTATCACCAAATGGGTTCCTTGAATCAAAAGTAGTATAACTGTCCACAGAGCTGCAAACTCAAGCAATTATTCACCTAAATGAAGCTGATTGCAAAACTAAAAATGCCAGAGAACTTCCAGTACTGCAAATGAATGCATCAGTTACAAATCAAGGGACAGCGCCTACAAGAGACCCAGTCATAAAAGTTACTGTACCTCCTTTTACAAAGCAGTCGTCATCTGGCATGCTTATATGTAATAAGATGAGGATCTGTTGACCACATACGGGGTGTGACTCATGTATCCTTGGCAGTGAAAGAAGTAAATGAAAGTGTGCAGACCAAGGTTAGCTAACTGCTATCTCATTAGGAATGAAAGACATTATTGTTTAAAATTGCATTAGGTACCTGTAGCTCATGGAGGTTACTTACACAATACAGTAAATTGTATCATCTGAAATAGGTGTGCATTATAAAAGTCAGACCCAGAGTGGAGTTCCTAGACAACTGATGGCATAATAAGCACACTGAGTCAGCCATGAGAAGCCTGGTAGTGATTCATATTCCCACATTGTGCTCCAGCACCGAGAGCACAAATGCTCTGCAGAAAATATATGCAAATGACTGCAAAATAACATGCATATGAAACTAGGTAAGGAAATAAAGACCAACCCATATGCAAATAAATATGACATGAACGTGGTCACAATTCATAGTGGTATGTGGGAGGAATTACATAGCAGCATGTATATGACCATAGTAAGGTATGCCAAAATATTAGAGGTGCCGGCAGCTAGAATGGTAGAAGCAGCAGCACTATTCAGGCAGTGGCATATATTAGTGATCAGCGCTGCTGGTACGAGCAAGGTGGTACGGGTGCCAAAGGAAAGGTGTTTGACTGGGAAGGACTGATATAGTATGAGCTGACAGGTACTGTAAGATGTATGTGGGTGGGATTGCATTCAGTATGTCTGCATATCACCCTGGTAGTTTGCATGAGTCACATGCCTGGTTTACATTTCAGCTATATTGTCACTTCCTGCATGGTGACATTACATTGGGCTATCTAGCTGTTAAGTGCAAGCATGTGACTAATGTTAATGTATACAGTTACATTTAAAATGTGCTCAAGTGATTACCCGCCCCACACCACACACACATAACACACACACACACACACACACACACACACACACACACACACACACACACACACACACACACACACACACACACACACACGTTAATAATATTTTGCAGGTGATGCTGAATATTCATTAGAACCCTAGCTTATGATGCCCATAGGGAACACACAGAGTGCAACTGAACTCCAGTACAACATTGTTCACTGATAATCCCATAATATCATAGACTGTGTATTTAATTGGCTCAAAGCCTGCTTCCGCAGCCGTGATATATCTATGAGGGCACTCCAGTATAAACACAGCACAGCCAACAGGAAGTTCCTGGCATGTAGCATGCAACATAACAGGCTGGTGAAGGGACAGGCTGAGCAGCTGCAGGATACCATATGCAAGCTGTGTCAGTGGTGCAACAGGTAGTACACTTGCTTTTGGTTTAGAAGGCTGTGGGTTGTATTCCCGCACCAGATCAATGCATTGTTGACACTACAGTACAGCATGAGGGGGTTGCTGCACTCATGAGTGTGTCATTCTTTAGATGAGATGTTAAGCCAAGGCCCCATCTTCCTGAGTTAGTTGTTCAGGTGAACATAAAATATCTCATAGCACCTACTGAAAGAGTAGAGGACATTCCCTCATGTCCTGGCCAAATATCCTCTAGTAGTATAAATACCACCTCAGGTCACTGGACTATATGAAGGGAGACATGATTGAGCTCTACGAATATGTGTCCCAAGAAGGTATGTCCCTAGCCTTAAGCAGCATCCTACCCTCACCTAGGATGATACCACAATATAAATAAAAAATTATTTACTTCAATAATTGGCTTAGTTTCTGATGTCAGTTTAAGGGAATCCAGTTCCTGTCAGCCTGGAATTACATGGCTGACAGACCATGCTGCTTTTCCAGAGGTGGTCTTCACCTTTCACCTTTAGGCTCTTGGTTACTGGCTAAGGAAGTTGCCTCATCCATAGTGCCTTTTTAGGCAAGGTCTGAAGAAAAAAATTTCCAACATGAAAATATCATTCACAAATAAATTAAAGGTTATGCTGCTAAATGATAGGACTTTAAATCAGAAACTGCAATCTCTGGAAGCACTCCTCTTTCTGGAGGATGGTAACATCTGTGCATTCACAGAAACTTGGTTCAGGGCTGCAGAGAGTACCTTGGCCTTGCAAGGGTACAATGCCTTCCACACTTTCAGACTGTAAAATGAATGTGTGAGAACCAAAAGAGGAGGAGTATCTATCTTCATCAAAGATAAATACACCTCTAGTATGGTTAGATGGGAAAATTCCATGAAGTTACTCCAAGTTCATCTAACTATGGGTAAGACCCCACTTCAAGTCATCGTTAGCTATAGGCCCCTTCAATGAACCAAGATACCCATGCTGCTTATTTGGACCTACTTGAGTCAATCAAATTACAACCAAACACTCTAGTCATGGTCGATTTTAACTATCCCTCCATTGACTGAGAAACTTATACAAGTACCAACATGCTCACATAAAGGTTCCTGGACTTTGCTAACACCAATGCCCTGGAACAAATAGTGTGCCCACAAGGGCTCAAATATTCTCAACCTGGTCCTCACTAACATGAGTAACTGTTGCACCACCACAAGTATAGGACCCTCACTGGTTAAATCTGATCACAAATCAGTCATATTTGAAGTAGCTATAACACCTGAACCCCTCTTAGATGAACTCAGGCTAAAACATTTCACCAAAGCTAATTATACCCTCCTAGAGGATGGCATAAATAACTTCCAAACTCCTGTTCCCACAGATGGCATTGACAACTATATTAAGGTATACTCAAATGCCCTGTACAAACACTTGCACAAATGTATTGCCACAGCTGTACCTGATAGGAGCAAAACACGATTCTCAAGAAAAAACAAGCCTCCCCAGTAGACATCTAGCATTAATAAGTTATACAACAAGAGGAAGAAGTTGCTGTCTAAGAATAAAAAAAAGAGGCACCAGCACTGGAAGAACACCCTCCTCTGCTTGAACAAACAAATAACAACTTGTGAAGTCCTCTAAGGGCAACTTTGAAAAAATCTAGTAACCATAGCCATAGATAACCATAAGACATTCTTCAGCTATATCTGTAACCTAAGGGGTAGGACCCAGAAGTGTGCTAACTAGCTGTGGATGGCATCACATACACTGATGCTGCGAAAATAGGTAACCTATTAGCTGACAGGTTTGGTGAAAATTTCACCCGCTTGTCCCCTCCAAAAATTCCACAAAGCATTTCCTCTACATCTCCCCCACCTTGCATCTCCAAAGAGCAGGTCATTAATGGTCTCTCCAAGGTCAAAAACACAGCATCAATGGGATCGGATGGCATCACAGGTTGCATTTTAAATGGTCTAAAACATGAGTTAGCAACTCATTTAGGTACTCTGTTCAAACACAGCCTGAGTACTGGTTTTGTCCCTGCTGAATGGAAAGCAGCAACTGTCATCCCCCTTCATAAAAGGGGTATAGCAACAGACCTAGGGGACTACAGACCCATAAGTTTAACTAGCCTTATCTGTAAGGCCATGGAATAAATCATCATAGACCTTATAAATAAGGACAGAGGTGATCTCCAAATCCTTGATCCAACACAGCTTGGTTTTGTCAAAGGTAGGTCAGGCCTGTTAAACCTGGTGGACTTCTTCAAAAACATCACCAGGGCCATAGATAAAGGCAAATCTGTGCATACAGCCTACCTTGACATGGTCAAGGCCTTTGACCCAATCCCACATTCAGGCATCATTGATAAACTCTCCCAGTTGAATATCAACCCTTATGTCATCAGTGGGTTGCTAACTGTTCCACCGACAAATCACACTCATTCAAAGTTGGGGACTTTACCTCAACAAGCACACTTGTCACCAGTGGGGTTCCACAGGGGTCAGTGCTGGGCAGTTTGTTGTTTGGAATATACTTCTCAGACATTCAGACCAAAACAGAGGGGCCAAGGCTGACTAAGTTTGCTGATGACTGCAAACTAGTTGCAATAATTGAATCCCCAAACTATGTCAAAATACTTCAAGAGGGACGTACACACACTGATTATTGGTGCGAAAGCCATGGATTTGGCAAAAATAATATCCCTACAGACTATGATATAAATAATAAAATCCTAAGTAACAACTCAGTAGTGAGAGACTTGGGAACACAAGTTGACTGTAGCCTAAACTTCGACCACCATGTGTCTACTGTGGTAAGGAAGGCATTCTATGTCACATGCCTCATTAGCAAAGGCATTGACTCAAGAGATAAAAAGGTCATAACACTCCTGTACTCGACCCTCACTGGGCCAAAAATTGAGTACAATGCTCCCTTTGGTATGTACCTTACCAGGCACCTGCAGCAACTTGAGAGACCTCAGAGATTTCTAACCAAGAAAATTCAGGGTCTCCAGCACATGTCATACATTGGCAGAATGAAGTCACTGTCACTGTACTCAGTGGTGTACAGAACAATCTTGGATCCAAACCTAATGGAAATGCTACACAATCCATAAGTCAAATGGGACAAGGGTCACCAACACCAGGGACCTTAACCTGGCCTGCAAAATATATATATATATATATATATATATATATATATATATATATATATAGGACATGCTGGAGACCCAGATATGTCTGTCACAGGTTGCCACTCCTCTGGAATAGGCGACTAATTCACATCAAGCAAAACCCTTCTGTGACCCTTTTTAAGCATTGCTCAGATGACTGGATGGGAAACTGGGATTTCACTTATGACCCTCTTAGATATAGGCAGTCATTGCTAAGATCTCAAGTTTTGGCAAGATCCTTTATATTAAGTTTCTCTAATATTATATTGGCCCAGTAACCACCTATGAACCTATGAACTAGCCTAGTGGGACTAACTCGGTCCACAAAGGATAGATAAGTAAAAAAATAATAAAAAAAAATCTGACCATAAACACCTGGCCAGTAGAAAAGGAGTATCACACAGAAGAAGTGTCTTACACTGTTTAGGAAATGGAGTATCCACACCATCATATGATGAATGCGATGGAACAGCAACAGCTGGCAGCCACTAACACCTCACAGACAGTGATGGGTGCAGTACATGGTCACTGCATACAAATTGATGCAATTTATTCCAGAACTATAGGCCTTGTCAAGCATTTAGTGGTAATCCTTTGTCACAAAGAGCAGACATGATGCATGCAGTGTTAATATCAGGCTATACTGAGTGATGTATGGTCAGATCACACTGTTCATGAAGACTGAAGTGGGTCACAATCATCATCATGTCCATAAGTGGATGGGAACACAATGACACATGTCTGTTTACACACACTGGGTGGAGGAGCATGCCACAGTAAGTCGAGATGGGGATCTCTGCCATGGAATGCCAATATGTGACTGACCGGGCACCACTAAGCTGACTTGTTATAGTAGTACCACATGCTCACCCGAGCAGGGATGGTGTGCACCTGCCAGACTGTGACCTGGATGGAGTCTGCTGGCAATGTGGCTTGTCAAAGGATGCCTGGTATATTCACTGCCCACAACAAAATATGGCAGAATGTCATACACTTCATGAAGCAGATGAGCACTGTGCACTCTGTAATTTACCCCTTACATGACCATCCTGGGGTATTCACCCTACCCCAGTCACAAACAACAAAGCCAGCATGGGCAGTAATGGGGTATTGACTGTCCTCTGCCTATAAGGTGGCAATGGAAATGGGGTGCATCCTGACAAACCTCATAAGATCAATCAATACTGTACTCTTAGACTCCATGTTCTCACATTGCTGCTGACAAACCTGTAGACATTCTCATAAATGTCACACAATACAGTAATCAGCTTTATGCTGGATTGTCTTATACATTCTGCCTGGATGATTGCCTTGCACATTTGATAAATGATCTTGAGTGTCACCCACATGTCAGGGGCGAACTTTAACACATGATGGTACTGGAAGCTGAGAACTTTATTTTAAATACAGCATGCCTTTGGAAGGTGGGAGGAAATGGAAGTATCTAGAAAAAACACACACACACACACACACATGAACACAGGGAGGAGATGCAGACTCTGCCCAGAAAGCACCTCAGGTGAGTATCAAGCCAAAGTACCTCTTGCTGTCAGACACAATGGAATCATCTGCCATCACTTCTGCAGGGGAACCATTGCTGGTACTGGTACTATGAACCACTGGGAATCCTTCCTCAGGAATATCAGGATTATCTGTGGGTGAGACCATGACTTCACACTGTAATGTCAGTGGTTATCTATGCAGGATAGAGAGAAAGAAGACTGCCACTGTTTCTTCGCATTGTGTCTCAGTTATCTGTGTTTCATCATCATCATTTCCTGCATGGGTGCTGTCATCAACCTCTTGTCCAGCCCTGGCCTCTGTAGGTTTCACCCCAGGAGTGTTCTACCTTGTAAGTATACACCAAAGTGAGCATAAATACATTTCCACAATCAAGTCCCTGTGATGCACACCAAAAGTGTTTGAGCAGGAAATATCAAGCAACCCCAACCTCCCTAAATATCAAACAATCCCAACCACCCTCTGCAATCACCTTAAATGTGGCTGAATGCCTGAGATTCCCATAACAACAAGTGCTGTGGTCAGTCTACAGACTATATGTGAACTGCTGCTGTAGGCATTAATCTGAGTCATCTTCCACTGTGACACATGGAGGTAGTGACAGACTATAATAGGGGTGATTCAGCAGGTACATGAGGCCCACATTTCCAGGCAGACCCATGGCTAGTACATGTGTAAGGAAGTACAGCTGCGGCTGCTTTGAATAGAGATGCCATGGACCACTTGTTTTGTAATATGTCACTTCTTTACTTAAAAAAATCAGTACTATAAATTAATAAATAATGTTTTCCCTATTCAAACTAGCACCCTATGGGGAGAACAGGTTAGTACATTTGACTTGTCCAATCACTTCATGGAATTTAAAGCCCACAAATATTTAAGCAATGACAGTATGGTCCAGTCACACTGCTGAAAATCATCAGCAGTAGATGTGTTTGCATAAGGTAAGCTTTGTTTTGTAATCCAGGCAAATATTCAAATATGAATAGTGGGCAGCTTTGCAAGGAGAGTATTTTGTTGTCAAGCAACTACATGTTAGGGTAAAATGGAGTTGGAATACATTGTGTGGCCAAATGGCCATTATTTCATTTTATATATTTATTTATTCTAATCTTATTTTATTGCAATTGGACATCTAAAATACACATAAAGACAAACAAGTAGATATAGATTCTGGGTATAGGGGATGTCTGTGGATGAAATTGACTGACTGGTATCACTGGTCATTATTCTGGCTTTGCAGGGCCATAGCTCTCAAGATAAAAGGTTACATTTATGACATTAGTATATTTAAAAGAGAAACTCCAAAGCCATATTTTCTAATAGTGTTGACATTTGGCATACTTTTGTGCATATACATGATATGTTAGATACTCAAGATGAAAATCAGATAAGTGAATGGCAAAATTCTTTATAAATTTGAACATTATATGCTGTGCTGAAACCTGCAGTTGCTTTGTTCAGCTTGCACATCTTAACTCTTCGTAATGTTGCTTTATATTTTTCCTCTGTTCATATATTTATGATTTTCAAACAAATCATAGAGGATTTCAGCCACTAGTCAATAAATAATGACAGATATTAGTTTCAGACTTCATATCCTTCAGAAACATGCATGTTAATGCAAAACCTGTTATTTAGCTATGTTAAATTTAAACTATATATAAGAAAATTATTTAAAATCTAGTCTATATTTTGGGCATTTGTCTCCCATTGCTTTTTGGCTTTCTCCCTGAATTTTGAGCTAAGAGGTTGAAAGGCAGCTACAAGACTAACATGATTTTTCTGGACAACTTTGCTATGTTTGTCTGAAACAAAGCTGATTTGTTTTCATTTACTGTGTTTATTATTTTGTTATCACAAACAGATATCTCAGGTACACACAGTCAGCAAAGTAGCTATAATTTCTGGGTTGCTAAATTATTTACCTCCAAACATTTAAAAGTTACATTTCATTTACTGATTGAAAAAAAATACAATAGAACAGCTGATAATGTGGGATACAGTAGGGAAGTGGGCAGCTGCTGCAGTATCCTGACATGTCACATAATGTTTGCATTTCTACTAAAAGAGACCAATGTCTGACATGGTAGTGCAGTGTGCGTAAGAAAGGAAAGAATATGCGCCTGATTGCTTGCAATAAACTTAGCATGTGTATTCTAAGCTTTTAGTCTCCACTTGCCATTTGTATTCATTATTACTTGATAGGGCTTGCTAGGAGTCAGGCACTGACTGAGCTTTTGTTGTATTTACAAAAAAGTGGACCAGAGTTCTCTATTGTGAGATCAGGTGATCTTCTGAATAAAACAAATCACTTGGTGGGAGATTGGCAAAATGCTTCAGGTGTTTTCCTTACAGACACAAGGTGCAGGGTTTGATTCTCATATGGGGAAAATGGCTATGCTTAAAATGGCCCACAAGGGCAGGTTGACTAGTATGAATCTTTGAACTTGCCAGTTAAAGAAAATGCAGTAGCATATTGGAAATACGAGGGACAGGTTTAGCATGTTTCTGGATTAAAACCCCATTTATGGAATTAAACAACACTAATGCAATGTTAGGGGTAGTAAACTGGTGCAGTAAATAACATTGTCATGTGACAGCAAGAGGTACTTTGTTTGATTCTCTCCTGTAGTTGCCTTCTGGGCAGAGTCTGTATGTCCTCCTTGTGTTCATGTGGTTTTTCTTTTCTTTTTTTTAGGTATTCCTATTTCCTTCCACCTCTCAAAGGCATGCATTTGGAAAATTGATGACTCTAAACTATCCTTAGGTGGGCATGAAGTGTGCGTGTGCATGTGCGTGTGCGTGTGCGTGTGCGTGTGTGCGTGTGTGCGTGTGTGCGTGTGCGTGTGTGTGTGTGCGTGTGCGTGTGCGTGTGCGTGTGCGTGTGTGTGTGTGTGTGTGTGTGTGTGTGTGTGTGTGTGTGTGTGTGTGTGTGATACTGAAGAAAGGCTTCTCCATTTGCTTCCATGTGCTACTTGCCTAGTAAACTAAAATCAATAGTTGTTCATGTAGTTGCCATAACAGACAGCCATGACTATTAAAGTATGGATGAGGCATTTCTTGCTAACCATATGATAATCTGACTTATTAGTGTGAGTCCCTAAATAGCAAGATATAATAACTGAAAATACGAACTTACATATAGTAAGTTTGAGATTGCTATTTTTCAGAATGTTCCCTTTTCTCCAAGATAAGACAATCACAAGTTGGTATATTTAAGTTCAGAGTGACTGGGAGGCTTGACCTTAACTTCAGGGTTGCAGGGGGCTTGCCTCCCTGAAAAAAAAATTCTAGGAGCTTCTAAATAACATTAAGCTCCATTTCTTCTCTACAAGAAGGCCTTTTTTATTATTTTACTTTATTTTTTTAACATGGGGTTTAATACAGTCTACATCCTCATCTGTTTGTTGATCCTAAATTATTAATTTCTAATACTGTTATGCAAGAATTAGAGTAGCTGTCAGACAATGTGCTAGTGTACCATGCTGGGCATCTAATGTGAGTAGGGAATGCCTTTTAATGAAAGACCCTTACCCTCTTGTCTTCTGCTCCTTTTTACTCACCATCATATGATCTGTTCATTTTAAGCAGTTTATAATCTGGATTTGCAAGACTAGTGTTCATTTGTTTGAAGTAAGTTGGAATGCGTTACTGTGGTTACTGCCTATTTATGTGAAATGAGCTTGAAACACATTACCATGGCTGTTATTATTGTTAGTATTGCAATCAACCATCTGGTGTATACACAATCAACAAAAAATTGGCTATAACTGCTGAGTAATGACTGTCTCTACATGAAAGTAACATAACCTCTAGTTTAGTGTGCAATGGTATGAAGTAAGATGGCTATTGTGTGTTTGTGTGAAGCAGTGTGATCACTATTGTTAGTATTAGTATTAGTATCAGTATCAGTATTATAACATGATCTGAAAATTGAGATGCATATATTCAACAATATAACTATAACTATAACTGGTGGGTATAAAGGCTGACTGTAGTAGAAAAGTTTTGACCCTGCTGGCATGACAGAGTTAAACAGATAGTCTGGCTTTGCAGGACTAGTGTATATTTATGTAAAGCAAGTTGGAATACTTTACTGTAGCCATTCTTATTATTATAATTACACATGTGAATGTACATAGTCAATAAAGTGACTGAGTATGTACACTGGTGAATTATAATGCCAGCACTATGAGTAGTGTTTTATGGTTGAAATATTCTGAGATGGGTAATTTTGTTATTATTGGTTAGTAAATTTTGTTTCACTTCTTGCAAGAAAAGTGGCCAACACAACAATTTTAAAGCATGGTCAAATTTTGTTTTATTAAACAATAATTACAATTTAAAACAAGCTGGTAGATAAGTATGCATTTAAAACAATCAGGAAGGTAAATACAAAAAATAATGTATTATTGCATGATAAAAATGAGGGAGGGCTTATAATTTGAAAACAATCAGGACCCAAAGTATACTTAATCTGCCACTTTCACACTAATATTATTATAAACTTTTTCAGGGATGATACCAACACCATTGTCCCCATGCAGCAACACTCCTCTGTCTCTATTAGCCAGCTGCACCTGAATTCCCCCCTCCCCAGGATAACCACTCCATTATTATAGAATCTACCTTTGCTTTAACCTGGAGTAGAATTTCAGTAACACACTTACAATGCTGCTGTAAAATAGAATTCCGTAGCATTTATGTCATGGGCATTGACTGCTATATCTGATCCCATAAAGGTCGCTCAGCATATCTCTCCCAAGTATTGGCCATGGGTCCTAAGTGCCCTTAGGAGGTGATCATTTTCAGCAGGGTTGAAACTGTCCACCCTCTAATGTTCACCTCATCCTCTAGACATGACAACACTGGTGAACACATGACACCAATCTGTGGGTTGTAGACTACTGGGACTGATAGGATGACTGCTATAGAAAAAGGGGGTAAACTACTTATACCATACCATAGTCAAAGAGACAGCTGTGAATGTATGTCTTGCTATAGCTGGAGAGACAGATATATGAATGCATACAGCAGATGTACTTGCCACACATTGCTACATACGGGCTCATTCTCTTTTTAGGACCAACATGTATGTGTGGCATAAAGTTACCTTGTTTGAAAGTACAGACTGTGCATACCAATATACACATGCATGCAAAACATTTATATTGCTAGCCTTGTATAATATTAATTCCTGTTTTAGGGTCACATCCTTAGGAAAATAGACAAAAATAGTTTACCACACATTTGTAGAGCACTGTATGTCATCTGAGGTCTATGAGTCCAAGAAGTGCTTCTATTTCTCCTAATACTACTGTCCCTATATCTAACATAGCTATCACAAATCCACATGACTTAGTAGGTAAAATTGTAATGTGTCTCTACAATAATGCAATTTATATCTGATTGCTTAACACTTAAACATCTGTTTGCTTGACATCTAAGCTCTCTAGTCTAGGTTGTATGAATGTCTGTGAATGATTATTTTGCTGAAGGCTTCTGTGAATAAAAACACAGCTAATAGCTTATGATCTTATGTTGGAGATAAGTTGTAGATATGTTGGATGGTAGTAATTTGTTCACAACAGGGTTTAATGTATCAAACTTGCAGATTTTCTCTGGACCATAAGAAGGGATTTTATTTTATTAAACAAAGTGCCACAAATATCTCCACATTCCATATGTTTTGTTTGAATATCATAGTTCATGAAATCAGAGGTAATATATTCCATGACCTTGCAAATTAGGCTAGCTAGGCCAGTGGTAGGGTCCCCTTTGTACAAGGACAGTACAACATCTGATTTCCATACCTCAGGGACATGCCTGTAGCTAGATGTAAGTAGTACAGATTCAGTGAGGCATGTTTGGTGCTATTTATTAGGCACTCAGGTAACTGTCTGTGCATGATGATAATAGGGAATGAATAGGACTCCAGGATTTATGGAATTTCATTGTCTGTTTCAGGGGTAAAGTCAGCAATATAAATATGTATGCAAGTAAGTTAATTATATCTTTAGGGTCAATGTGAGTAATTCCATTTAGATTAGTTGAGAGCATTGTTGGGTGTTATTTCTCAGTTTCTTAATGTAATTAAAGAAGGATTTGTTGTCATCCTTAGCTTCTGATGCTAGTCTTAATAAACGTTTGTCTTTGGCCTTCCTGATTGTCATTTTTAGTTTTGTGCTCAACCTTTGGATAAAGTCTTTAATGTGAGCAGCTTTTGATTTGCCATAGGACTTTCAATTTTGTCTTGTTTTGTTTTTGTTTTTTTAAGAGATTATTTGAACTGGTGGACCATCAAGGTGATTTTTTTTAAATTACTCATTATATTTGGTTCTAGTGGGTCTACTGGGGTCTGATTGCATAGTGACAACTGAAATTAGAGAGCTCTTCAAAGAATTAAAGTATGTTTGTATTTTTACTGATGTTTGCGACTTAAGTTAAGGTTCCATGACGTACACTGATTTTAAAGCCATAATTGGTGTTCAGCATCATATGTACAGGATAACACTAGAGTTTCTTTCACAGTGGATGTATCCTGGTACGCATGTAATCTTCCATGTTTTCAAGGCTAAGTTACTTGATCATATACCTGACTGTGGTCACAGGCAGTATAAAACACATTAATATATTAAAGGCAAATATGTTCATGAAAGGCATCCTCTATTTAAATTTTATTTGTCTTGAAATAGTCTGTGAGGGAAACCTACATATAAAGGCATACCTACATTATGGACACACAGTGCCCATATGATTTGCACTATATGTAATCACCATTATATATATAGAAGCAATGTGACTGATCCATATGCAAGTGTCATAATGGAAATAGAAAATACCAGTATTCAAAGGTCCTGTAACCATACTGATCCCATTCTAATGCTGCAACCATGAAGTACAACAAAAATGCATTATAGAAAGGGGAACATATCAACTGAAGGATGTGCCTTTAATGGTGTGGCCAGTAGCCATGACTACATTGGCAAACAACAATATCAATGTTGAAAGGGATATATTCTAATTATTGTACTCAACCCTCCTCCATCTGTCTCATTCAAGCCTCATGTTTCAATAACATATTGTTACCAGGTTCAAATGTCTAAACTCTGCACATGTAAAAAATATAACATTATATGCACATGCATGCACACACACATACACACACAAACACACCACTCACACATGGACATACATATGTGTGTGTGTTTGTGTGTGTGTGTGTGTGTGTGTGTGTGTGTGTGTGTGTGTGTGTGTGTGTGTGTGTGTGTGTGTGTGTGTGTGTGTGTGTGTGTGTGTGTGTGTGTGTGTGTGTGTGTGTGTGTGTGTGTGTGTGTGTGCTCACACATATGTAGAAGTACTACTCAATATCATAACTATTGAGAGAAATGTTGAAAAGCTTATCATAGTCCAATCACATTGTAATGTGTGTTACATTCATTTTGCATGCACACTCTCCAATGGTATGATGTCATACCAACATGATCTGTAATTGTGCAAATAGCCAGCTACTCAGTATCAAATTTAATTTGAGTTTTGTTATGTTCAACCCATGTGAGTCATTTCAGTTAGAGTATGTGTTGAATATAACT
The DNA here is from genome assembly GCF_019279795.1 of Protopterus annectens. NCBI lineage: Eukaryota > Metazoa > Chordata > Ceratodontiformes > Protopteridae > Protopterus > Protopterus annectens. The sequence goes on from NC_056739.1 coordinate 1,565,569,383, forward strand.
GCTAATGATTATCACGTAGTGCACCTAGTGGCAACAATAAAGGTTTCTGTTTATGTTTAGTTTAAAAAAGGTGCTAAATGTCATCAAAAGTGTTTACAGCTGTCTACTTGCGATTCCTACCACATGAACATGTGTAGAATGGGATAATAACATTCTCCAGCTAGCAGTTTATTTATTTATTTATTTGTTTGTTTGTTTATTTATTTTTAAAATGAAGTAAACTTTTATTTGCTAAATAAATAAGCAAATAAATAAATGGCTCATGGTGAACCCATCCTCCAGTGCAGCTTTCTGCTCTTTATTTTCCCATGAATCATTTTTGTATGACAAAGAGCAAAATATATGAGAATATTAAATGAAGAAACAAATTACTATCCACTCAGCAACATAGTTTCAGATCCTTCCATAGCACCACCACTGCACTTACATCATTCACTAATACCGTCAATAACCACAGAAACAATGGACTGCTAGTATCTGCTACTCTCCTAGACTTATCTAAAGCTTTGACATGGTAACCATGAAAAACTACTTCATACACTAACCACCCTAAACCTCAGCATCTCTACTATTTCTTGGTTTAAGAGCTATCTAGATTCTAGATGGTAGGCAACAAGCTGTAAAAATGGCAAAATCAGCTCTCTCCCTTACTGTTTGTCTCCCTAGGGGTACCCCAAGGCATCCTGGGTTCTCTACTCTTCACCCTATTTACTAATCAACTACCATCCACCATACCCAAAGCCTCAATAGTCCAATATGCAGATGATACCACCATAATCTGTGCAGCCATCTCTCTTGACCACCTCCTCTCTCTAACACAAGAATGCTTTTCTCTGGCAGAAACATGGATCACCAACCAAAACCTCATTCTAAACCCTGCCAAAACTAAATTACTCCTCTTCAGCCCTCACAGATCTCCACCCCCCACCCTTATCTAACTTTACAATCTCCTCTCACAACAACACCACCATCACACCCAACAGTCACGCCAAACTGCTAGGCCTTGAAATTGACAATAACCTTAGATTTAACATTCACATCTCCCAGACCATAAAAAGAGTCCACAGAAAAATGGGTCTACTCTATCGCAACAAACAGTTTCTCACCAGTCACTCTAAGATTACCACAGCCAGGACACACCTCCTATCCACCCTACTTTACGCCTCCCCTGTGCTTACCAATCTCAAAAAAACTGAGCTCAACAAACTAGATAGCTGTTACAATAAAATAGCCAGATTTGCCACAGGATCACCTTCTAGAACCCACCACTGTGAAAGCCTCAAAAAACTTAACTGGCTAGAACTCCCCCTGACCCTTCAAGTCAACCAGCTAGCACTCACTCACAATGTACTATGTTATCCAGGGACCACCCCAGCCCTGCAGCAACTACTTCAACCTTACACCACTACCAGATCCCTGAGATCAAGTACCCAACACCTCCTTAAGGTAACAAACTTTAAAAATGAGGTGGGTAGATCCGTTTATAGCCACTACATCTCTAAAATCTGGAACTCCCTTCCAGCCCAAATAATAAATAACAACTCCACCACCCAATTCAAAAAACTACTCAAAAAACACTTCCTGAATCACAGATTATGTATATGTACTACCCCTGGATAGTAACTCATGTCTCTGTTTTCCAGCAACTAGAGTAACAGCTTATCTACTGCTTTTTTAATGTCTGCATGGGTTGATAGTAATTCTGATCACTATAAAGTATACCAAAGTGACATAGCATGTCTCTCATGTATAAATGAGTTATGCAATTTATCTATTCTACCTTCCTGCTATGCTTGCTGTTATACAACTCTATAAGGTGTATAAATAAATGTAGCCTGTGAATGTTGGCAAATACACCTATTCTTAAACTCACTACCATGTATGTACTATACTTCAATAAGAAGTATAAAAAAATGTTTCCTCTGTATATTGTCTAATGTACCTTTAGTTAGCGTGCTTTCTCTTTTTAATGATTTTACTGCTCTGGAGCTTTTCTCCCCAGGCCTCCACTGAAAATGGACATATATCCAGTTGGACTCTCCCGGTTAACAAATGTAAAATAAAATAAAATAAATAAATAAAAAATAAAGTAGACATTTTTTCCATTCTGGACTCACAGTTTGAAAGAGCAGCAGCATTAGGTAAGATCATTTTCTTTTTTTTTCTTATATTTTTTTATTTGTTCTTTCTAAACTTGTCAGGCAACTAAATATTGGCATTCAGAGACAGTGCAGTGGAGAGTTGTAGAAGTCCTTTACTGCTGGAATTTCAGAACCATTGCAGTGCTGGATAACATATCTTGTAAAATTTGCTGCTCTATGTCATGATCATATTTATGTTCTTGTATGACACAGTCAAACCTATAGTGCCTGAGCAATATATGTCTTAGCTATTAATTCAGAAATGCTCACTGGTCTCGGTGGGTTATAAAATAAAAAACACTAATTAACTGTCACAGAAGGGGAAAAAAAACAACAAACTGGAATTCTGATATCCTTAGAAGGTGAAAAGCTGAGGTACCAGATTGTGTAGAATGAATAAATACTGTGCACTCAGAAGTCTGGTTTGTGCTCTTCCTATCCCCTTTCACCTGTACTACCCCACCTTCCTTTGTTTTAGTGTGCTGGTTCATTTTGTGTCATTTAAATTGTGCCGTTGTTCCTCAGAGTGTTTAGACTCTTGAGACTTTTTATACTTTTTTGTATACTGTCTGCATATCAGGCTTTTCTGTTGTTACTTTTGACTATTTTATTACCTGTGAATACTGTTCATATATGATGACAATGTTTTCCTGAGCTCGGTTGTAAATAGTATCTGTCAAATGGAACCTTCCTATAAGCAAAAAAAGTAAATATATAAGAGTCATGGATTTTTCAGTTCTCTGAATTCAGGAAGCAACCAGCATTTCATATTCAGCAAGCAATATTACATTTTTGGTTTGTTTTATTTTAAGTTACTTTCTCACATGATTTCATGTCTTCATATATACTTTCATTACTTTTATATGTGGTCTCATTCATCCTTCTAATTTTGGTTTGCGTTTCTTCAGAAATAGCTGTTGGTGTGACCATCAGAAAGTAAATTGAAGAGTGCAGTCATTAACTATTTTTACGTTTAGAACCCCTTATTGTAATATTAACATATTATAAGTCATTGGCGGGCACACAGATTTTAATCCTTAAAGCTTATATATATTTTTTTCATTTATGCTAACGTTTAGGTTCATAGCTGTATACTTGGCTAATGACCACTAGGGCCCTTATAAGCGTAGCAGTGCAAAGTAAATGTGACTCACAACATCAATTTATATAGGTCTGATTTAATGACTGCCAATGTCCATCAGAGATATAGGTTCATAGGTTCATAGGTAGGTACTAGGCTATTGGCCCTTGAGCCTATATAAGCCTAGCCAAAAAGGTACCCTGGCTTTCGCCACCATAGAAAATTATTTTCCTGTACCCCTTTCGAGCAGTGCCATAGACATGATCCCTGAGGAGAATTTCCTATCTCTCATCCAATCATCAAGATTTTTCTTGAAGAGTGCTAATGAGGAGCTTTGTTTGATATAGATAGGTAGTTTGTTCCAGAGTATGGGAAGTCTCTGGGACAGGAATCTATCCCTCCAGCATGTTCTGTTTATTGTGGTGACAAGGTTTAAGTCCCTAGAGCATGTAGTTTGGAGAGATTGGTATTTCTTTAAGTGGAGCATGTCCAACGGCTCTGGGTTTGACATAGCTTTGTATGTTAGGCAGAGATCACCTCTGAGTAGGCAATATGCAACGGAGTAAAACTGGAGTTTTTTTAGACAGTCTGCATAGGACATCTGTTTGAGGCCGGTAATTCTCTTTGTGAGGTATTGCTGCAGCCTTTCAAGTTATTGTAGATGTCTTGTGAGATATATACCTAAAGGGGTATTGTACTCTATAATGGGTTTAATGAGTGATGAGTAGAAGGGAACAATGACCTCTTTTTTCCTGAATGAGAAACCTTTTGTGATGAGGTATGCCAAGTAGAAGGATTTTCTGACAACTGTGGCAATGTGATTACCAAAGGAGAGACTACTGTCCACCTGCATCCCAAGGTCTCTTATCACACTTTCGGTGTTAAGTAGACTACCACCTATGTGGTAGCTCATGGGTGCAGAGTTTTTACCATAGGGGATGACAATGCACTTTTTAGCATTGAGCTTGATGCCATGGCTTTGACACCAGGCAGCTGTCTCAGTGAGGCCCTTTTGTAGAATGTCCACATCGTTAGGAGTTTTGATTATGGCTATTAGTTTGCAGTCATCTGCGAACTTTGTTAGCCAAAGACCTTCTGTGTTAGCCTGTACTTCGGAATAGTAGATACCAAACAGGAGAGGACCCAGGACTGAACCCCGTGGTACTCCACTTGTCACTGGTCTGAAGTCGGACTTGGAGTCTGCTACTTTCACAGTGTGGGTTCTGTTAGTGAGCCATTTGGCAACATACCTTGTGACATAGGTATTTATACCTAGTTTAGTGAGTTTATCTATAACTCAAGAGTGGGAGATGGTGTCAAAAGCCTCAGCGAGATCTAGATAGGCTGTGTGAACCACCTTACCCTTGTCTATGGCTTTGGTGACTGCTTCAAAGAAGTCTATCAGGTTTAGGAGACATGATCTGCCTTTTACAAACCCGAACTGGGTGGGTCCAGAGTTTGGAGATTACCAATGCCTTTGTTTATAAGTTCTATGATGATACGTTCCCTGGCCTTGCAGGCCAGGCTCATCAGGCTAATGGGGTGGTAATTCCCGGGGTCCATGGTGGCTCCCCCTTTGTGGAGTGGGACAACCATCTCTGGGCGCCATTCATTGGGCACAAAGCCTGATGGAGGCTATGATTGAACATGGTGCTTAGGTGGGGTGCCAGATCATTCTGTAGTTCATGTAGAACGCAGCCTGGGAAGTTGTCAGGTCCCACAGATGTTGCGTTCTTCGCTTTGAAGAGTGTGGTTTTTACCTTTGCAGCCATGATTACAGGAACTTTGCATTCTTCTGGTATAGAGATGGGCCCTTTAGGGGGTGAGAGGGGGGTAAAGTTAGCACTGAACCTATCTGCCAGGATGTTGGCAATAAAAGTTGGTTCTGTATATTTAGTGCCATTGTGCTGTAACTCAGAGCAGATCTGAGTGTTGCTATTGAGATTCTTGACATAGCTATAGAATGCTTTGTGGTTGTCTCTAGAATTAGTGGTGATTTTGTTTACATAACTAGCTTTGGAGGATTTTATGAGGGATTTCAGCTTCTTATTGAGGCTGACCAGGGAGTTCCTCTAATCATGGGATTTTACTCTTTTTTGCAACTGTTTCTTTCTTCTGTTGTAGAGTTTGTTTATGGCAGGGGACCACCAGACTGGCTTTCTTTTTTTGAGGATAGCATCTTGGTTTTGTTAGGGATGGCATGAGCCAAGCACTTGTGTAAGTGCTTATAAAGTGCGTTTGTGTAGGATTCAGCAGTCGTACCTCTTGTCCGCCTGCATGGGTGTTGTGAAGTTTGCCACCTCTGTCTTAAGAAGTGTGAAGTTGGCTTTGGAGAAATTTTTTATGGTAATTTCCTAAAGGGGGTGGGGGCGGGATGTTGATGTCTAGGGTGATTAGCTTGTGGTCTGATCTGACCAACAAGGAATTGACCTCTGGTGTGGAACACCAGTTGCACATGTTGGTAATGACCAGGTCTAGGATATTGCTGCCCTTGGTAGGGGTGTGGATAAGTTGATCCAAGGCGTTGGAATTTATGAATAGGCATCAGACCAGGAGTGAATTTCTGATTACCCATCCTGTGGTGTAAATTGCACTTAAGTAGGTTTAGGGAGGAACTCTGCTTCACATGGATGTGAAGCCTTTTCTGGAATTCTCTGAGAAACATGTCTGTCTGTCCAGTATGTCCTTTTTATGTCAAAAGCAAAATTTACTTCTTTTAATCTAGAAGTTCTAATGCCGTTTGTTTTGTGAATGTGAAAAGGTTCATCAAAACAGGGTCCAGGGATGTCTTGCATGCCAGTCAAAGATCATCTCTCAGTAGTTTGTATGATACAGAGTAAAGAGACATGGCTTCTAGGTGATCAGTGTAGGGAATTTTGTTTACTTCCTGTAGTCTTTTTGTAACAAACCTTTGTGGATGACCCAGTTGCTGCATGTGTCTGGTCAGGTACATACAAAAGGGGCATTATACTCTATGATGAGTCTGAGGAGGGCTGAGTACAGTGACATGATAACCTCTCTGAACCTAGATGCTATGCCGTTACTCATGACTTGAGCAAAATAGAAGGATTTTCTTACAGTTTTGTATACATGTTGGTCAAAAGCTAGGTTACTATTTATATGAGTTCACAGATATCTGACTAGTGAATCAACGTTTAGGGTCGTTTTGTTAATGATACAGTAACCTGGGGTGGCTGACTTCCCAAAGGGTAATACAGTGCATTTCTTGGCATTTAGTTTTAGGCTATGGCTTTGGCACCAAGCATTTGCCTGTGTTAGACCCTCCTGAAGGGTGTTTTCATCTACAGTGACTGCTCTCAGTTTACAATCATCAGTGAAATTGGTCAGCCAGACACCTTTGGCATTGGTTTTGACCACTGAGAAGTAGATGCCATAGAGGAGTGGGCCAAGCACAGAGCTGTGAGAGACTGTACTGGTGACCAGCCTCTTTGTGGAGGTGGTCTCATCAATACTAACCTCTTGAGTCCTATCCATGAGCCAGTTAGCTATCCAGTATGTTATAAAGGGGTTTATGCCTAGTTCTATAAGTATGTTGACAGAGCCCGAGTGGGCTATTTTATCAAATGCTTTAACCAGATTTACATAGGCTGTTTGAACCACTTTTCCTTCATCCATTGCCTTAATGATGTTTTCAAACAAGTCTACCTTTTTCAATAACCATGACCTTCCTTTGACAAAGCCGAACTGGGATAGAGCCATTATCTGGAAGTCTCCTATGTCCTTGTTGATAATTTCCATGGTGAGGGAGGTTGGCATAATGGTTAAGGTACTTAGCTTACACACATGAAGCGCAGGGTTTGATCCTCACATTGGGTAATTGGCTAGGCTTAAAATGGCCTACAAGAGCAGTTAGCGTAGTACTAGTATATGAACCTATTCTTTCCAAGGCTTTGCAAACAAGAATAGTCAGACTAATGGGTCTGTAGTTAACAGGATCTGTTGAATGTCCTACCTTATAGAAGGGGATAACTGTCACATTCCTCTGTTTGCAGGGTACAAAGACTGTTTTAAGACTATAGTTAAATAGTGACTTGTGGGCTCCTGATAATACATAATTTAGACTGTTTATAAGCCATCCTGGGATGTTATTGGGCCCACTGAGGTTGTGTTCTTGGGTTTAGCGAGTGCAGCCAGCACATGCTCCATAGTTATAGTTGGAGGGGTTATGTTTCAGGGTATTTCTTGGAGGATGGTTGAGGGTGAGAGGGGGGATACATTTGTAACTGAATTTGTTCAGTAGCTTGTTTGCTATATCACCAGGCTCAGTGAATGTGGCACCATTAACCACCTGTTCAGCACATTGCTCGCTGTGTTCTGCCCTTGAGGTTTGTGACATAGCTGAAGAAGGCCTTATGGTTATCTTTTACCTGGCAGGCTATCTTAACCTCAGAGTTGGCTTTGTTTGACCTAATTATCCCTCTTAGTTGCCTGTTTAGCTTGATAAGATAGTTTTTTTATCTTTATGGGAATTACCCATCCTGATTTTTTTCCATATTTTTTTTCTTTTTGTTGTATATCCTCTTTACTTTGGGATGCTACCAGGGCAGTTTGTTTCTGGGGCTAGTTCTGGGCTTACTTCTGGTGCATAAAGCAGCCTCTATGCAGCCATTGACATGAATGCAAAGATTTTCTGACAGCAATTCAGTGTAGGCAGTTGTGTTCTCAGAGTTTGGAGGGGCATTGAATTTTGAGAAACCATTAAGATAGTTTGCCTTGGAAGAATTCCTAACTGTTACTGGTTTTAATGGAGTTACACAGTTGTTTTTGATTTTGAAGAAGACAGCTTTGTAGTCAGACCTAACCAAGGAAGATGAGCCACTGGGGGAACTGCAGAGTTCTCCAATATTTGTGAGTATGAGGTCCAGTATGTTGGAGCCTCTAGTGGGTGTTTCCACTATTTGTTCAAGGGTGCTTATATTTACAAAGTCCAGGAATCTCTGTTCCTGTAAAGCTGAGGTCATGCAAGATTCCCAGTCTATAGATGGGTAATTAAAATCTCCCATGAGTAAGATGTTAGGTTGGCTAGTAAGTGTTCTAGTAGGTCCAAGTATGCATTTTGAGCTTCTTGGGACATGGAGGGTGGCCTATAGCTGGGTAAGATATAGTAAAGGCATTAAGGCTTGGTAGCTTAATGTTGATCTAATTTCTTGATTTTTCTGTAACAAATTTAGCCAAGATACTTGGGAAATTATTGCCTCATATCTATCACCAGTGAATTATAATAGACGTGATTTGGATGTCTGCTTGTGGGGCACAGCTCTTCTGGAGCCCATGGCCAGCCAACAAAATTATTTTACTTTTAAAATGTTTGGTATGTTTGGCACTGCTGACTTATTTTATTTAGCTTACATGCTGAGCATAATCTTTAAGGAAGCAAATTAATTTTTAGTTTTAATAAAAAAGTAGTTAAATGATGGACACTGATTATTTTCCTCTGTATACACACAGTGTCTACTATGTATTCATATGTAGCTTGAGCAGGTGGCACTGTTCACTTTGGGGCACTTTATTTTAAGTAAATAAACATTTTTGATTGTTTTGTTTAAAATAAATAAATAAATAATTGGATGTCACACAATGATCCTATATAAAGAGCTGCAGCTTTCTGCTTATTGACTTGCCATGATTTACTGGGAAGGCAATGAGCAGAAAGCCCATAAATATTACAGGCTGCTGGTTTAAAAGTATAGCAGTGAGTTACAATAAGATGAGGTAAGTATTTTTTATGTATCCTAGTAGGCAAACAGATATGGCACTGAGCATTGCAGTCACTATATAAGGAGGATGGCTGGATGTAGATGAAAGCAACGTTTGCTCATACTGAAGTATGACTTTAAGGACCAGTGTGCATGTCCTGAAGTAGTTTCAGTATTTACTCTCTGGTTACCATTTATGTGAAACAAAGTTGAAATTGTTCCTGTTTTCACAGAATGTCCCTAATGTTGCCTGTTGTTTTTAGTCTGTGCATCATAAAATATATGGTTACTAAATAAGTGGGCTATCTGTGGATGAAAGCGACTTACCACCTTATCTGTTCATTTTAAAGTTTAGCTTTACAAAACCAGTAAGTATTTAGTATGAAATAAGTGTTAATACTTATTCTCTGGCTACTGGTTGTGCAAAACAAGGTTGAAACTGCCCATGATTTCACAGAATGCCCTTGTCTTTGTCTCATACATTTGGTCTGTTCCTCATAAAATATATGGCTTCTTCTGATATATTGTTGAGGATTGCTATCACTAATTAATAAGAAATTTGACCTTTCTAACTTCATATCCTTCAGAAAATATGTGCCAAATGCAAAAAAAATAAAAAAATAAAAAAATAAAAAATTGCTATCCTAACACATTTTAAGTATGTAAGAGCAATATTTAAACTCTTTCTCTGATTCTGGACCTTTGTCCAGAGAAATAACATTTTAATACCCTATAGCCCCACCAGAACCATTTGCTCTGAAAATAAACAACTCATAACTGTTCATATACCAGACAAAAGAGCCAGACACTGCCTTTACTCATACACTGTTGCTAAACTATGGAACTCACTTTCAACCAGGAAAAATACCATTAGCTGCTTCAACAAATTTAAACTCACCCTAAAGAACTACCTACTAAATACTAAAATCTGCCCCTGCATCTACCCAAATAGATAAACATCCTACTCTCCTTGAGCCTTCTTCTAGCTTACCCAATCTTTACCCATCAAAACCAGTAGGAAACTCTTTTTGATCTATAAGTTATTTTAAACAACTGTTCTTACTATAAATCTCACTGACCTTAACTATCATTCTAATCCCTCACCTCTTTAAAACTACCCCGCTAGTGATTTTTCTTTCCCTTTTTGAATTCTTTCAACCTAACACTTCCCCTCTAGTGATATTTTCCTTTTTTAACTTTTAACCTATTTCAGTATTTACAAAAAAAGGTTTGTGTTTGTGTGTGTGTGTGTGTGTGTGTGTGTGTGTGTGTGTGTGTGTGTGTGTGTGTGTGTGTGTGTGTGTTTGTGTGTGTGTGTGTGTGTGTGTGTGTGTGTGTGTGTGTGTGTGTGTGTGTATTTTCCTATTTATTCAGTTTAAATAGTCTGCCTTTGCAGAAGTAGAGTGCATTTATGTGAAATAAGTTGGAATAGTCATTTTAATCAGATTTCTGAGGCATACACAGTCAACAGTGGGGCTATAATTGCTATGTATAGGGGTTGCATGTGGATGAGAATAGCTGACAACTGCAATCATGATCAAGTTAAGCAGTGATCAGTCTAGCATTGTAGGACTAGTATGCAGTCTTGTAAAGCAAGTTGGAATACTTTACTGTGGACATTCTGTATCACAGTCAGACATTTAAGGTGTACAGAGTCAAGTGGATGTAATTGATGATATGGATACTGGTAGAATATGATTACATAAATGTAATTGGCCTTAAATCAGGAAGATACAACTAAAAGAACATAAGTATTTCTGAATGGTCCAAAAATGTGTGGAGGGGTGTGGGACAATGATTTGAAAACTGCCTAGCACCCATGGTACAATTAATCTTACACTGCTTAAAGTCATTGCAGTTCTTCCATATATACTGCAACCATATATGCATATTTGATCATTAGATATCATCATATGAAACTTCTAGTCATGATGTTATTCTGCCAGAGAACTGATATAAGAGGCAACATGACAGAAGGAATAAAATGTAAAAGTAACTAACATAGCCTAAAGCCAGCAATACAAGGATATATGGAGCATTGAAAGGAGAAGGCAGCATCAGCTTAGAATATAGAGTGAGGTAATTTTTTTAAGATGCCAAATTACTTTATTAGCATTTTTTACTTTAAAATAAGCTTAGACCCAGATCATTTGAGAAAGTGATGGAACAGCCATGAAGAATAATGAAACAAATTTCCAGATTTAAAGTAAAATACCTTGTCTGCTTTGGTGTTGAGCTTAGAGTAGAATACATTATTTAACATATTTAACCTACGGAGAAGTCAAAGTAGCCCCCCTCCTCACATAAGGGGGTGTAAGTAGTTTTGCATCTTTCATAACATTTTATTTTTGACTGGTTGCCATTTCAAGATTCAGTTATTACAAATGGCCATGTTGAGAAACAAATTGCATATATGTCCTTGATGCCATTCATATCAGCTTTGAGACCTCTTACCCCATTTAAAGCAAATAACAACGTAACTACCTGATCTTCCTATTAAGGCAATGGCATATGATTACTTTTCTATGTTCTGTATTTTAACATTCATGACTTTAACAATAATTGCAGACCACCACATATTTCATTACTAGGCTCAAAATACTATGCCTGACAGCATCCATGAGCTGTTTACCTGACTAAGTCATGAATTATCATAATTGTAAATATGCTGGCTGTACTAAGATTGTATGACAAAACCAATAGTTACATTACTCACACATAAGTTTGTTGCACCAGTGCAAAGGAAATAAATGTAAATAGAAATGCAGAAAAAAAATCCAAAAAGGAATCCTTAAAAAACTTTTAAAGTTGTGTTTCTGTGTGGAGCCCTCTGCAGTCTCTTAAGTAATAAAATCGGCTTCAAGCTTACTATATCTTGAGGAAACAATGATGTCCCCTTATGCATTGGAACCATATTGCAAACTAGCTATTTTTGAACAATCTTGCATTTCACACATATGTTCAAAAAACACTGATTTACTCACTTTATGCACCATTCAGAGAAAAGAAAGGGGAATGATAACATCCAAATGTAGTGAATTTATCAATGAGACAAAGGCTAGTAGGAATATACATTTCCAAGGGTCATCCTGATGTACAGCTTGTGAGTCCCAGTATAAACATTTTTTTAAATTTGCGCTGTACCATATATATATATATATATATATATATAGTCACTAAATAATGACACACTTTTGAGTTTCGGACATTCCCCCAGATTTAATAAAATCCATGTAGGCATAGTACAGAGCATGGATGCATGGATGTTACTGTGGCCATGTATGCGGTTCCCCCTTGGTAGAGTGCCATGCATATTAATGATGGCACATTGGTGAGGGAGAGTCATGGACCACTGTTACGGAATCAATGTAGGGAGTGTGTTCCTTACTGTGTCTGCAGATGAGTAACACACTCTCTGCACTGTCAAAGTGCATTATATCAATGTATGTATATCTATTATGTTTTTTGTTTTTTAAAGTTTGCGCAGTGAGGCATGGCATGCAGCAATTGATACATGCTAGACATCTAAACATAGAAACCAGATGTATTTAATTATGAAATCAAAGGGCAAGTTTAATCGTGGCTTAGCAGGTTTACACGGTGAGGCACAATGCGTAGCACTGCTTAAACATAGCTGAGTGGTATATGTAAAAGTATAGCAGCATTCCACATATCCATGTAGCCAAGTGGATACAGTTACAGCCTCCTGTGCAGTAGGTGTGGGGTTTGAATACATGAAAGTGAAATTAAGCAATTATTTTTGCAATACAAATTACGCCAATTATTTTCAAGTCATGATCTGCTGCGCTCAATTAAGCTCTGTTAAGTGTTGCTAAGCCATGATAAGCACTGCTTAAACAATCTCTTGACAGTGCTTGGTACTGCTTGGCTCTGCTTAGCTGATTTGCACACTGCTAAACATTGCTAAGCATTGCCAGTTTAAGCAACACTCAGTTGAGATGAGCTGGTTAGTGAGCTGCTAAGTGATGCGCCGCATTTTTAAATATTCCCCAATGGCATGTAAGGGCAGGAAAATGGCTATATTAAGCCCAATAGGCAGGCATACATCATAATGCATTGCAGTTCTGTCTCTGAAGGATACAATGGCAGATGTTGGAGAGGGTTCATACTTTTGCATGCAGCAGTGAGGCATTGAGAGTCCAGGGTCCTGGTCAGACTCCTAGTAACAAACCATGAAGACCGGCTCATGCAGGGAGGTTACCGAGGCTCGGAGTACAAAGTGAAGGCCTGAGACTGGCTGGCAAGGGACCTCACCAGTGCAACTGGTATCCCCTGCATAGGTGAACAGTGTTGTCACCACCATGATGACCTGAAAAGAAGGAAGGGGACTCTCTTGGATGCTTGTGTCCAAGAATTCCAGGTGGGCAATATTCCACATGTGTGTAAGTATGTTTACCTGTGTTTCACCAATATTTAATCTTGACTGTCTGCTAAACTGGTATGCATAATGGTGTTGTTCTCTCCCAACACCTGCAAAGGTGCAAGCATGCAAAGTTGAGGTGCATGCTGGTGCCTGGCCAGGTTGCGCTGTGAGATGTAGCAGAGCTGCAGCAGCCCCTAGCATTCTCTCAGTTAAAAATTTCCAAGTCTGTACTCCAATGGTGCAGAGTATGTGGGAAAGTCAGATTGTAGGGTGTATCCATACTTTATAGTGCTTGGCTGCAGAAGCAACCTGTTTGATTGGCTAACTATGATGCATTCCATCTGCCAAGTACATAGCTGAGGTGTTGGAATGGTCCAGTTTAGGTGGGACAGGGGTCATCAGTAATTTATATATGATTGGCTTTCTCCGTCAATTTCTTTTTTTTTTCTTTTTTTGACAACCTTCCTTGCTAAGCACTGTGGTGTGGCATGCAAACATGGGCATCAGGTACAAACAAAGCTCAGCAGTCAGTAGACACACCCCAATGAATAGGCATGCTCAGCATAGCTCAAACCAGCTTAAACACACTCCCTAAGGCTAAACAAAGCTTAGCAGCACTGGACACACATGCCTGCTCAGCTCAGCAGCACGGCACATAAACAGGCATGACTGAGCTCCAATGTGCTTAAAGAAATGGAGACACACCCCCTTCTGATGTCAGCTACCTCTTCTGTGGACACCAACATGGTTCTGGGGCTACACAGGTTTCATCTTCGACACGGATATTCATTTTTGCTACTCAGTAACACCAGCAGATTTGTATACAGATCTGTGCACACAACCTGGATACTACACTATTCCAGGACCTGCCTCCTTAGCAACTACAGACATTTACGATTGTACAAATTCCATGCAAGGCCCTATAATGCATTATTGTCATATATTTTATTTTTTCCTTTTTACACTTTTAAATATATATATATATATATATATATATATATATATATATATATATATATATTTATTTATAATGGCATGTTTGCACACTGCTGCATGTCACACAAACATAATATGGGTATTAGAAAAAATATATTTTAAATATTTTTCCATTACATTTTGGACACACAGGACATAGTTTTGCACATATCTGTGTCTGCTTCGCTATTTCTGACCTTATAACAGGGCTTTTACACTTCTGACACCAACATGGGATCTGCACAACTGCCTAACTGCTTGCTGGATTGCTCTACACCCTCATTTGCATGCAATTTACCTGTTTATGAGGTGATGTGCATGTCACAGACACTTCAGTGTTGGCATGCTCGTGCATGCTCTTCACCTCTGTTTACTGCATCGCACGGCTGCTTACTTCCGTGTAAGCTCTGTGCCACTATGCCTACATGGAAAATTTATCTGGGTAGAATTTATTGAATTTCCCCTATTGTATCCTTCATAAAATGCATGCTAAAGTAACACCTTTTATTATAGTAACTTTCTAGGTTTATAAGAGCGATATTTAAAATTTTTCCCTATTTTTGTGCTTTTATCCCCCCATTATATTTGGCTTTGTCCAAACTTCTTGTGCTAAGAGGTTGAAAGATATGTTTCCTCACTACAATAGACACATGATGATCAAAGACTAGATTACTGTCTATGTGTGTCCTCAAGTCCCTGACTGCTGGGTTGACAAGTAGGGGT
Organism: Protopterus annectens; assembly: GCF_019279795.1. Lineage (NCBI taxonomy): Eukaryota > Metazoa > Chordata > Ceratodontiformes > Protopteridae > Protopterus > Protopterus annectens. The sequence continues at coordinate 1,565,584,404 of NC_056739.1, forward strand.
GTGTTGTCAATGCAATAGTTAACAGGGGTAGCTGACTTCCCAAAGGATACTATTATGCATTTTATGGCATTTATTTATTTTTTATTTTTTATTTGCCATTTGTTTACCAGGGAAATCCAACTGGAATAATATTCCATTTTTAGTGGAGACTCAAGGAGAAAAGTCCACATTGACATAATGTGGCTACAGTTAAATTCATTACAAAGCATAATACAGAAAAATGATGTATTAAATAAGTAAAAATTCAACTTCAGATCATTCAGTGTGAATCCGTAGATACATAGTGCAAATATTTGGACAGATATAAAAATATGACAAAGATTATTGTCAACAGGTAAAGTATTCACAAGTTACAATTCATAGCGGTAACATTAAACACATTGAGTACACTCTTCGGAACAGAGATGACTAGATAATACAGCCTAGGCAAAAATATATTTGTCCTTTATCTAAGAAATAGATTTTACTTATTAGTTCTCTATGACTATAGTAAATTATATTGGGGGGGTGGAAGGAAGGAGGGACTAGTTCATCCTGGGGTAGTGCAGAAGAGTTTTTTTAGTCCATGGCTCTGACATCAGTTATTTTTCTGTCAGACCTTCTGGAAAAACATTTGTATCAGTGAGGGATTCTATGACTGCTCCTAATTTGCAATCATCTGCAGATTTGTTCAGCCAGAGATCCTTGACACGGGCCTTCACTTCAAAGAAGTAGATGCCAAAAAGGACTAATCCTAGGATAAATTCTTGAGAGACTCCTCTGGTGACAGGGCACTTTGTAGACATGGAGTCTCCAGTTCTAAAATCCTGGGTCCTTTCTGTGACCCAGATGGCTATCCACCAGGTGACATAAGGGTTTATACCTAAACTCTTCAGTTTGTCAACAGTGCCTGAGTGGGCATTCCATATTCTTCTTACTTGTCACCTTTACATCTACCTCCTTCACGTTTTACTCCTCATACTCCACACATGCACAGCTTTTCCCTTTTTGCTCCTAAAATCTTTACAATTATCGTGCAAAATTTCCCTGAATTCTACACTATTATTTGAAATGTTTGTGGAACTTTTCTCCACAAGTCTTCACTAAAAAGAAACTTTTTGCCCAGGACAAACAAATAAATCAATAAATAAATAAAACATATGTAGGCATACAAACACACATACATATATATATATATATATATATATATATATATATATATATATATATATATGTGTGTGTGTGTGTGTGTGTGTGTGTGTGTGTGCGTCTGTGTGTGGTAGATATATATATATATATATATATATATATATATATATATATATATATATATATATTTAATTTTCAAATGATATTCAATGCTTTATTTATCAAAACTCTACATATGTCATCAAGCATTAATGACTACTCTAACCATGTCATCAAGCATTTATCACCTTTCTGCCCACATCATCAATTGCAGAACCTAAATCACACAGAGCAATGAAAGCTAAACAGCCCCTATGTTATAAATTCTAGACTAAACATAAGCATGTCAAATTAACAGCATTAAAATACCATCCTTATTTCTACAAATAGTGTACAATTTGTATTACGTGCTACAAAAATAAAATAAAAAGTATACATTAAAATGTATAGAATCTGAGACAAAAACAATCCCTGCTCCCCACAGAAAACCAAAGTGAGCAAATTACCTACCAACCAGAGTCCAAACTCAAACATTAGCAAAAGCACCAGAAGTAACTTTAAAAACACAATGAAATGTCTCAATACAATTTAAAGTTAAAAAATGTTAATCTAATCCCCAAATCATCATAAAAAGTCATGCAAAATAGTGGCTGTAATGATAAGCAGCCCTGACAGAAATCCTCTGCCATTCAGGAAAGAATTTTCCCAATCAAAAATATACACTAAAAACAGAAAAAACAATTGAAGAAATACATAAAATAAAACAAGTGTGTGCGTAAATAAATCCTAACTTCGACAGGAAAGAAGTGATCATCTAAATCTAAATCTATTTCTGTAATGCCAGAAAACAATAGTATAGTAAACATGCAGTAAATTCATAAACTTAACATTAAACATTCCTACATACCCCTTTCTCCATTCAGTTCATCTGATGCCATAATCAAATGCAATAGTAAACCAAATTAAGTAATACAGAAAAGTAGAAAAAGTAGAAAATCAAATACAAATAAAAAAGTTAACATCCATTTATAAATCACATGAAAGCTTCCATTAAATGTCATAGTCTCAAAAGCCATTTACAGATCAGACCAGCCTCTGAAAGAACAGTCATGGCTATGTTTTCTCAGACATACTAGTCCATGCCCTTAAAACCAAACTACCCTTTAATGATTTTGCTGCTCAGCCCAGTTCATAAACCCAAGACATGCCAGTGCTAATCTTAAAGAAACAATATAAAAAGTTCCCATTGAAAACAGAACTCTAAATTATAAAATAAAATAAAATGCCCTAATTACCCCATCCTCACTCACCCTTCGGCAGCAAAACTCCAAATAAAACTTGAAAGCCCAAAAATGCCCATCCTCGAAAACTACAAAACTAACAACAAAGTCCTGCTTTCTATAGAATGTGACTCATTCAGTAAAAGTTTGCCTTCTAATGCTAGTTCCCATGAAACAGGAACAGTATAAATAATGAGAGTTACAGCTAAATGACTAGCAAGCATAACAAATGAAAGGAGAAGACTGATAAGTACAATATGAGATGGCTAATTCTTAAAAAAATATACCCTATTGTTTGATGTGGAAAAGATATACATATTTTATATACAATGTGACACCCCTGCACTGGCCCAGTATTCAACAAGCCTAAATTCTCACCACTGGCAACAGTGAGGAACATACACACTGTGAGAATGACAAGTACATACACAGTAAAGTACAATTACTCTTAAGAGCACACAGAGATCACCGTCAGTCTGGGGCTGGTTTCTCCCTCTTTCTCCGGATCCTCAATAAGATGCCCCACTGCCACAGCTATAGAGTTGAGATCTCAGCTGAGTGGCCAGTACCCTCTCTGTCCAACCAGTGCGTTGTGCCCCTGCCGAAGTAGCTGACACACACTCATGCTTTGAGATTTGATTTATATACAAATACATACACACACACACACACACACACACACACACACACACACACACACACACACCTAGAGAAGGATGGCACAGGTTTACTAGCTATGCCCCCTTCTGCCCAGACTATAAGGTAGTTCTGACTGCCACCAGCTCTTATCAGCTACTATAAGGCCCTTAACAAAGGTTGTCCAATCTTACTGTGTAATGTTACTATTAATCCAAATGGTAGTCTGACCAAGAGCAGGGCTATATAGGAATGGCCTGTACAGTGTCACCACATAGATATACAAGTACTCTAAGAGCTTAACTATCTCTAAACAGACCAGCCAAGATTAAAATGTTTGGATATATTTAATAATAAATAATAAAAGAAAAAGACAATACTCAGTAAATAATCAGTTACATCAGAGTTCAAAATCACAGGAAATATTTAAAACACCATTGCAGGACAGTCTCAAATAAATAAAGAAAACAACTAGGCTATACTTTTCTATATTCCTATCAGAATCTAAAAGAGTTACTTTGCCCTAAAATACTTACTTCCAGAACAACAAGCAGGCAGAGGTGGTGATGAGTGGATGTTCTTGTTAGGTCAAAGACAAATACAAAATTCCCTGTCTCTCTCTGAGAGTTCTTAAATTAATATCAAATATTACTGCTGGGTTAGCTTGGATGACATCACTTTTTGTCACCTGACTTTAGTTCCCAAGCTAAATCCCCATTGTCAAAAAGAACAAGCATTTTTAGCATCTCCCTGTGAAAAATACATATCTCTCAGATTTTTGCAGATCCTGGAAGCAATAAAACAACAAAACACTTCTGCATCTCAAACCTAGTAATTTCTTATCTTTCAAGACAATACAAAAAAATTCTAGCACTAGACATTCCGTCTCTAGTTGCACTGAAACCAACTTTTATAGCACAATCATAAAACAATTTAATTTCCACTATTGTCTTGAAGTTTTCCAAGTTAACTCTATATGTTCTAGCTTCTATTGTTAAAACATATACATTTGTGCAGGTATATAGTTTATATGCTTTTCTGTTCTAAACCAGCAGGGTACACTGTGGACACATCCTTGAAGCTCAGTACTATAAAAACCATGTTCAACACACACTTCTGTACCAGTAGTTTAATATACACATAACATATAGTTCTAATACATTTGTAAGACAAGCATATAAATCATGTTGATATTCACAAATGACATGATTATTTACAAAATTCCCAATAGCTGGGTTTGCAGTGTAACATACATATACATATATAGACTACATATACATACTATTGTATACATATATGTACAGAAATACTCAAATCATCAAAAAAAGAAAACACTGCTAGCTAATTATATATACCAACAACGAGGTCACACTGCGTCAGGGAAAAGGCAAATTGCCAGAACCCGCTGTACGTCAATCTCACATAAAAGACATGTGCCTTTAGGAATACAATGTCTCTGATCCTAAATGCTCAACTCTAAAGTTACTGGAATGTTTTCATATTTACTGATGCTATTGCAAGTCTGCAGCTCTGCAAGCAGTTTTCACCCTTGTAGAGAGTTTTTTTTTTTTTTTTTGCAGTTGTATGAGAGTAGAGTTTATGTATATAAGTTAGGGAATGTTGGAATAAAGACTTTACATGCAGGGAGGTTTGCAGGAAGTTTGCCTCCTCTTCAAAAAATGCTTTGTCATAAATGTCACCTGCAGTTTTGGTGGGTTTGTTTCTCATTAAGTTTTACCCATTCTGTTTGCTGAAGGCAGATTAGGCTTTGGATACTTGTAATGAGTTTGCATTTCATAAATATGCACATAAGAGTCTAAAATATACCCCTTTTGATCTGGCATAGGTGCTGCACAAAATAAAGTCAGATGCACTCAAAGTTTAAGATTAATGTAGCGGAATAGGTTCATGCAATAAGTACCTATCAGTTCATCATAAATTTTATAATATTTGAGATTGCTTCAGCTCTGTAATATATTATAATTTTACAGGTTGTATACAGAATGATCATCTATCTTTAAATGAACATATGGAAGACTGCTGATTTATTTTCAGATTATTTTTGAGCCATCCATTTCATAAGTACAATCCAGCCAAACTAAAACTACTATGTCACAGTGTGTTATTTTTTTAACTACAAAGAGTTATATGTCATCAATATTTGTTTTAATTATTTGTTGTCTCCAGTAGTCATTAGAGGCACATGCTTTCCTTTGCCTATTTAACACATCTATTTTCCATTATTATGCTGACCACTTAATCCTTAAAGTTGTCCTTGATAGGGTTTGGTGGGGGGGGGGGCAGTCCGCTGTCATGGTGAAGTCCATTTGTCCTCTGCCACAACCGTCCCTTATCCCTATTCGATATACATGGTGACTTTAACAGTCACGTAGTCATCATTGCTCTTTTTTTGGCAGAGATGAAAAATGTCTCTGTAATTCTAGTGACATTGATTCAGTCAGAAAACCACTATAATAAAACAAGGGCAGATGCATGTTAAAGAAGTCAACTCTCATTCACTGGGCTGAGTTTATAAGTCTCTTTTTTTTTAATCACAGGACTGAAAACAGTGGAAATTAATAGCTAGAAACAAGCATAAAACCAAGTCATCTGGAGAGAACTGTTGTAGAGAACCACAAGTTTTTCAATGTCTGTGAAAATGTAACAAGCATGTTTGATGTTTATTGCACAAGTGCTGTTAACTAGGTCAGAATATTTAGAGCATGAAGACCAATTAAGGCATGAAGGATAAATCCTATAACTGCCTGCTGGGACAGCTTCACATATGTCTCCTACCATCAACAAAGTTAATTAAATGGAGTGACCAGTGTAAAGAATGGCCTGTGGTTAGAAGTGATTCCAGAAGCAAAAGATTTGTATAAAAACAGTTACAAAACCAAGTTCTTGCACATTTGCTTAGCTTGAATATTTGTAATTATTGTGTTCTCCCTGAGAACTCATCCATTTCAACCAGCAATAGATTTCACTCTCCACTGACTTGGTAACCTATGTAAGTCCACCAAACCTTCTTCCTGGCCACTTAGCCACCAAGCCCCTCCAGCACTTAGGCACCTGGATATACACTAAATACTATAGTAACAGAGTCACAGATAGGAATGTTTCCAGTGCTTCACTGTGTTGGTTTTTATTTTCCAGGTGCTTATTCTTTGGCATAAGTTTAGCAAATCAGAAGTGATTAACAAAATATATATGTAATGTATTCATTTACTGGGTGAATGAACTAGTCCTTCTGGTACCCTTTGCAGACATTTATTTACTTAATTTTGTTACGTAGGTTAGTCCCAGTTGTCCTAAGCATATTAAGAATCTCTGCAGTCACCAGAACTACAATCAACTCAATCAGATGGGACCTCACTTTAATGTCTTACCTGCAGGACTACAACTCAGGAGTGAACTCAGCATTGCAATATAAATTCAAACACTGTGTGTGGGAACAGAACCCCAGCCATCTAATCTTCCGGGCAGCAAAGGTGAGTGTGCAATGTGCTGACCCTCTTATCTGAGATAGAATAAATATTTGGACACTTTACGGTAGGCATTATGAAATCACTTAGTGCATTTATGAAAGAAGACTGAATTACTCGAAGAAAACCAGCAAAGTCAAATGTAGAACATCCTAACTCCACACAAACAGTGGCCAGATATAAGGAATAAAGCTAGTTTTCTTAAGCTGTAAAGCAGGAGTGTTAATACTGAGCTAACAAACTACCCATTAAAGGTTCCAGCATTCTAAATGATATTACTGCAGAACACTCTGCAGAGAATATAAATCTTGAATATCATTGTCAGTACAGCCAGCCTTGAAATCCATGGAGAAACAGCTGTGATATGTGATCTAAATTTGTTGATCACAGGTTGTACCTAATATTGCTTTAAAAGCTGGTAATGGCAAGCAACATGACATAATGTTATTTGAGCTGCTTTTTATATTTTCTGTTTTTGGGGGGTGATTGTTTGCAAGGACAGAAGACAGGATTTGTCATATTAGCACATAAATATTAAACTAAGTGCACAAAACAATTCACTAGCTTTGACAAGAGCTAAATATCAACATGTCTAGGATTACCACAAGAAACCTGACCTGTCATTCCAGTCTTATCAGCCTGAATTCATATGCTTATGTGTTACAAGGAAACATAGGAGAACATAGGAGGGGGCATATTCAATTTCATCTGGCTGAGATGTTTGTTTTGTGGTTAAACGATGAAGCTTTCAGTAAATATCATGATCTCTTTTTAGAAATATATTGTTGCAAGTGTACAAAGCTGCAAAAAATAAAGTACATGCCAGTGCTGACAATAAAAATGAAACAAATAAATGCAGTAAATTTCAAATCAAAACAACCCAGTCCTGGATCTGTGCTGTGCATCCTAAATTGCTTGGTCAGTACCGATGTGCATCAATTACAGTGACATTGCAAGGGCAGTCCTAGTTAAGTGAAAATGGATGCCATGCACCCACAGGCTATGTGCATAGACCCAGGAACCTAGGTAGAATATGTAGCAGGTCAGCAGCCAGCAGTATGACACAAGGGTAAAACTGAGGAACTTAGTTGACTGAATGTAATGGAAATACATCACCCTACACTTCTCCAATCCAATAAAATAGGCCACTGGGAGCACTCAAGTTACTTTATTTTATTAAAGTAATATTTAATGAGACTAAACATTTATGAGAAGTAAAACTTAATAAGGGCTTTTGTCCCAGTCAATGGGACATCATCAGAATACCTCAATACATCACTTCCTTTCTTTTATAACAATAACTTGACCCATCTCATTTTGTTAAATAGCATTACCCCCAAAAGAAATATAGTGTATTAAATTAAAGATATATGCATTATATTAATTGTTAAATAAATTTATAAACATAGAAAGATTTTAAACAATCCATTGAATAAAAGACATAAAAATAATCTGTTTAACATGTTATTAGAAATGAATAAAACACTATATTAAAATCATCATACCTGTTCTGTAAAACACAATAATAAATCTTCAATAGTAATAAGTAGTGAATTTTATGATCCAAAAAAGTATTATTTATTATTGAAAAGCTTTACGTTGTTGCCTTCCATTTTAAAACACTGCTAATAGATACTATTTAATTCGAACCATGTTTACCCATGTCATTGATTTTTCAGTTGCCATTTAAGTTCTTTAACATCAAGCTAATCTTCCATGGCCCCTCTTTTTCATCCATTATTACATTATCTACTCTGAAACATTTAAACGTGTCCCTTATTATTTCCAATATGTTTAAAAAGGGCATTCTGTTCATCAGCTTTATTTATACCATAAAAATGCTGGTAAACTGTTACTTTTAAAGCTTTTTCTGTTTTTCCTATATAAAAACTGGGGCAGTTTATAAACTTGGCAACAAATACAATTTGTTTACTTAAACAATGATATCTACTTGTAATGTACACCTCAACAAATCCCTCAATAAAGAATGAACTTCCTTCCAAAATCCTGTGACACTGGTTACAATGTCCATAGGTCCTCATACCCAGAGAGGTACTCAATGAGGTTTTTAAAGCATATATCATTTTTGTAAATAGCTATAGATAAACAATTAAAAACATTTGAATCCATGATAACTAGATTTAGAAAAATGCAAGTGGAAAACTGTTAGCTGAAGCAATATATAAGGGTGCAGAGGGTGTCTAAGGGATTAATGTATTGGAAATATCCCACTGGACTAATACCTGGTTCTTTGTTACAGCAGGTGACCTCTTATTATGTGTAAAAGAATGAATAATTTGATATTTTTGATAAAGTGGACAGGCTGATGTTTGATATTAAAACCAAAAAAAGGAGAGGAAATTAGGTAGGGATAAAATGGAATATGAAAAGGGTCAGGCTTTACCACCTCCACATAAGAACAGACAAGGGCAGGTAAGACAGGCATTTAATGATAGTCTCGGGGAGGGGGACAACAATGGCATTGGAGTTGATTTAACTAGTGAAGATATCCCTTTGGAGCCCCCTCTCCCCAGGAGGTCCAAGAGGATAAGGAATAGGAACATCCAGAAGAGGGAGATATGCTACAACAGGGAGCAACAGAGGAGAGGAACCTGGAATCAGAATTACCAACAGCACAACAGCAGGCTAGGGAGAAAACCACAGTACAGGAGTTAGACAACATGCCTATTGTTTTTAATGACTGTGGTGATTTTACACTCTTCAGTGTTAGTAATGCGGTGGTGAACAATGAATGGGCCGACCAGTCTGAAAAAGGCCTAACATTTGTATCTGCAAGAACAGCTAAAGTGGAAAAAGTATTGACAAATCTTAAATTATTTAATAGGAAATTGAATTAGTATCTTTATTTTTTTTCAAATACTAATTTTAGAACCCTTTGTTTGTCTAGACCCAAGTACTTTTAATCCACCTGTGCATTCTACAATTTATCTTTTTGAAAAAATGTGTGAATATGATATAAGGAAAGTTTTATGTAATATATATGGGAAATTAAACCTCACTGTGGAAGAAAACATTTTATTAGATCATATACTCAAGAACAGGTGAATTAGATTAATGAAATCTGATAAGGGTTGGGGCCTGGTCATTATGAATATAAGTGACTATATTGATAAAATGTTTACTATCCTGTACAGTGATACTTATGAGGAGGTGTTTGTTAACCAAAGAAACATAGCCTATCACAAGATTGATGTTATACTACAAGATTTTTTGACATGGGGACAAATTACCAAACAGAAATTTGATTTTCTGAAGGTGGATACATCATGAACCCCTTCCATTTTTGGAATTCCTAAGATACATACAGGTTTGAATGATCCACTCTTACATCTCCTAGTAGATGCTAAATTATCAAAAATGAGTTATTTGGCTAAATGTATAGCTGTAAAACTTAAAAACAAGACAATGCAAATTCACCACTTATATAAGGGTTTGTGGGATTTTTTTTAACTAGATTCACCAATTTGTTATACAAGAACCAATTAATTTTTATGACTATAAATATTAAGGACCTGTATTCTTTTATCCCCATGAAGTAGGATTAGAGTGGTTTTATGAATATTTATGTATGAATAGTCGACTGGACCATATGGATATAATTGTGTTAAGAAATATGATGGAAATGAAAATCAGTAAAAACTTCATATATTTTGAAGGGCAACTAGTTCATCAAAAATAGGTGTGGCTATGGGGGCAGCTTGTGTCCCCATATCTGTAAATTATCTGGGGGCATTTTTGGAACAGAATTATGTATTCCATTATTCTTTTAAGACATCTCGGTCTTTATATGACTGGTTTTTGATGATATCATTATATTTTGGGATGATACAGTGAACAAATTAAAAAATTTATATATATATTAATGGGACAACTGACTTTCTTAGATTCTCCATGAACTATGCTTAGTGATGAGATTAATTATTCAGATGTGTTATTTTTAAAAACAAAGAATTAAACTTGAACCCACTATTTTTAGAAAACCTATGTATTCAAATTTTTTGTTTCATTTCACCAGCTGGCACCCCTTTTTCAAAAGAAAGCTATGGTTAAAGAGCAGATGGTCTGTTTATCCAGGAAGGTCTCCCAGAATGAATGTTTTTTTTATGAGAAGTGTGTGATGTTGGAAAAGAGGGGTTACCCTGAGCTTTTTTTAAGGATATAGCTGATGACGTCCAGGTCAAAAGGCAGCATGAGATCTACCATTGCCTACTGGCTAAAACTTTATTTTGTTTTTCATAGGGAGGAACAAGAAGGAAGGTTAAATTTGAATAGACCATTAACTTTGATATTCAATTTGGAATTTCAGGCTATTAAGGAAGTGATCTTTAGGAATGGGGCATTTAGTGATTTAACCCAACAGCTAGAAGAGGCATCCAGGGTTATTTACAAAAAAGATGTTTGTTTTAAAAACCTCCTTGAGAGGTATAAGGAGGTCACTACCTCTCTGGTTATGAGGACTTGTGGACATTGTAACCAGTGTCAGTTCTTTCTTTATTAAAGTTTATGGTGAGGTGTACATTACAAGTAAATATCATTGTTTAAGTAAACAAGTTTCCAGTATATAACCTTCTCCAATTTTCATATAGGAAAAACAGAAAAAGCTTTAAAAGTAAGTATTTACCAGCATTTTTATGATATAGATAAGGATGATGAATGGAGTGCCCCTTTTAAACATATCAAAAATAATAAGGGACACATTTACATTTTTCATAGTAGATAAAGTAACAATGGATAGGGTGGGAGGTTGGCATAATGGTTAAGGTGTTTACCTTACAGAGACAACGTGCAGGGTTTGATTCTCACATGAGGTAATTGGCTAGGCTTAAAATGACCCACAAGGGCAGTTAGCCTAATACTACACTATGAACCTATGAAAAAGGGGGGCCATGGAAAAATTGGCTTGAAGTTAAAGAACGTAAATGGCAACTGAAAACCAATGCCATGTGTAAACACAGTTTAAATAAAATGGTATCTGTTAGCAGTGTTTTAAAAGGGAAGTCAATAATGTAAAGATTTGTAATAAAACATATTTTTTGGATCATAAAAATCACTATTTACAACTATTTAGGCTTTATTATTGTGTTTTACAGTATAGGCATGATGATTTTAATATAGTGCTTTATGAGTAGGCATTTCTAATAACATGTTAAACAGATTATTTGTATGTCTTTTATTCAATGGATGGTTTAAAATCCTTTTTATGTTTAGAGATTTATTTAATAATTAGTAGAATGCATATGTCTTTAATTTAATACATTAACTAAATGAGATGGGTGGAATTATTGTTATAAAAGGAAGGAAGTGATGTATGGAGGTATTCTAATGAAATCCCATTAACTGGGACAAAAGCACTTAATACGTTTTCCTTTTTATGAATGTTTATTGTCAATAAATATTAGTTTAATGAAAGAAAGCAACTTGAGTGCTCCCACTGGCCAGTTTTATTGGACAGGATTTGTGGTTTCATTTTCTGTGGTGAAATTTGGACCCTTCACTTCTCAAAGTGAAGTCTGGAAGTTCAATTCCTTTACACTGAACTCCATGACCACATCTATTTGAAATCACTGCTGGGGTGGTTTCCACATGAGTATCAGTATGCTTCATTGTTTGTGTTAACATGAATAAGTAAGAGGAGTTGGTACAAAGCCCTTCACTTGTCAGCTGCAGAGGGAGGCATAGTCCCCTATATATTGTTTTTTGAGAGGTTTCATTGAGCTCAAGCCTTGACAGTCAGTCCTTTTAGTCAAAGTTTCAGCCCATTTACAAGGAAAAACATAAAAAAACATGACATCAACAATGTTAAGTTAAAGACCTTCTTAAAAATGCAAATGTGCATACGAACTGCATATCGGTGCTGTAGAATGTATACAATATTAAATATGAAAAAAATTAGATCATTAGGAATGTACAGCAACAGTGTTCATTGTTCAAGGCATCTTGCAAACATTATATGACCTGGAATGTAAATGTTCATACGTCAACTAATGGCTGCATCATGTCACACAAATTGCACAGTACTGCCGTGCACCTGAAAACAAGCATTACTCATATAATACACAATTTTCGGGAAATAAAGTAACTTTTGTCACTGCTTTTGCTGATGCAGGATTGCCAGTGAGAAGTATGCTGTCTATGAATTCAGACAAGAACCATTGTAGTATGTGATGAATAAAACGTAAAAAACAGTGCCTCCTGGTTCACAGCCACACTATAAAAATAGTGTAACTGTGTGAGACTCTGGGTTCAGAAACTGTAGTCTGCTCTCAAAAGGATAATAAAGCAACATCACCAGCTTTAATTATATAAACAGATAAAGGCCTAATCATGGCCCAAGGGACCTGTGTCCAATTAAAGGCTTAAGTCCCAACAGATCTGGTAGAGGAAGAGGGATGCAGAGATGGCCATGCACAGTCATGATCTGTTGGAGGAGGGGCAGCAATTTAAATGTATGTCCCATGGGTGGACATTAGGTTAATCAAAACACTGCTTAATGGCAATTTTCAGCATGGGTGTTTGGAAGCATACAATTTTATGGTGAAGGCACTGTGGATCTCATTGTTGATATACATCACATTTTTCCTGCCTAGGGGTAAATTGCAGCCATTACAAAAAAAAAATTATTTCCAGGCTGCCAGTGAGGGCACAAAGCACCCTCTTGGCTGACCTCATGACTGTCCACGTGAAACAGCTATCACCTTCATATTGGGGGACATTCCCAGCGTTAGTGAATGAATGGCTAATGTCCAACGCTTTAGGAGACTTTATGGTACAGGCACAGTGGTAGAAAGCATATAGAAAAATGTACAGTTAGTTTTATAATCACATCTTCCTATAACAGATTAAGTTAGTAATAAGGCCCATGATGGTTTGAGAAATTTATGAGCAAAGTGTAACATTTTTAAAGCATATTTTATTTTTTATTAATTGAGACTATACAGAACTTCAGCTACTAATTACTAGAACCAAACCATTCTGTAATTATTGCTTGTAGGTAACATACATTTACAAAATGAAAACATATTCAGGGAACCTAGGTACATGAGTTGATAGCACCCTGTAGTTTGACCAGTGTTTGAAAATGGTTCTCAAGAAATTATTTTATTTAGTCCAGCTAACTGACAGGAGAATATCATCATGGTCAAAAGAGGTAAGCACTCCCTTATACTCAGGATTGATCAGGCCAGTCATTGAGTACAATGCCACTTTTGGAAAGGATCTCACTAAACATATAAAGCAATTAGAAAGATTCCAAAGGTTCCTAACCAAAAATAAAACACAGGCCTAAAGTTCCAGAGCTACCAAAAGGGTTTGGAAGCTCTAGCCCCTTATTCAGAGGCTTATAGCCCTTAGAGGGGAGATTTCTTTCTCACTTACCATTCACTTAAAAACCTGATTGTGCTTGACTTCCTGTTTTTCTGCAAGTACAATGTCTCCACCAATACAAGAAACAAGGACCTAAATCTTCATCAACAAATAAACAAAACACAGTGGAGGGACAGGTTTACAACCCATCACTTCCAAAACAGGGTATATGACAAATTGCTGAATAATGGTATATGGAAATCACAATCCTGAATGCAAAATACTGAAATGTTAAAATGTTGAAATTTTAAAATGTTGAACTCAATAGACCTACTAATAGCATGCATGTATTACATACATACTCTGTGTTAGTAAGCAACCAATCAACAAATAAGATCACTCTACTGCTAGTGAAACAAAGAAATCAATGCTAATATGGGTTCTATGTGGGGTGGGGTAGGGGGATCCTACTCTGTACACCGAAGAGTAGGTATTTTGATTTCAACATTTTGAGATTTCAGCATTTTGATATTTCAACATCGTACATCTAGAGTAATGACTTTCAGCATATTGCTTTCAGTAAGTTGAAATTGACCCCCCCCCCCCCCAAAACCTCTGGAATAAATACCTTTCAACCTATTAGCACAAGAAATCTGGACAAAGTCTAAAATAATGGGGAGCAAAGCCCCAAAAATAGGGTCAGATTTCAAATATTGCTCTTATAAACTTATAACAGGATTTGTGTTAACACACATTTTCTGAAGGATATGAAATCTGAAACTGAAGTGTATGTCATAATTTAGTGACTTAAATCCTCAATGATTTATCCAGAAAACACAAATTTTATGAGGAGCAGACAAAAGATATGTGGTAAAAATCTGGACATTCTGAGAAAATCTGGACAATTGAAAGCTATTGCCGTACATGTTAAGCAATGCAACTCACTATCTTCCTTTAAACTTAAACTAGATAACTGGAGGAGTTTCCATTAACCCATGCTGGGATTGACTGGACTGGACCTCCTGAAAAAAGGAGGTACAGCTTGAGGAAGGATACTGACAAGGAGTGGATGGTCATAAGGCTCATTGGCCTTGTAATATCTATGAATCTATGTATCAGTGAATCACTTTGCTGCTGCAAAACAGTCAATACAGAGACTGCATTTGTACATTTTAGAATGCTGTCTTTCTAGGACTGGAGAAGTCTATATGAGGAAGCATCAGCTTTCAGCTAGCATGTGAAAAAAGGAAGATAAAGGATATAAAGGCATCTCAGGCCAGAATGAAGGGATCTGCAGTCACCAGAGGTTGTCATTGCTAAAAGCTAAGCCAACATTAGGGTGTAAGAGTTCACCAAGTAGTACCTCAAGTAAAAAAGTACGTAAATAAGGAGCCAGCAGGATGCTATCTTTGCTGGTAGGTGGAGTGTCCGCAAAGAAGAAATGCAGCAACATAGCTCAAATAAGAAGGCTGTTAGTGACACCCTATCAATGAAGAGGGAAATGGCAGCCAATCTGGTTAGAAGGATACTTGTGACATCAGCAGACCAAGAACATAGCAATCACTCTGAGGTCTGCCTTTATCTCAGACTATAGTTACAGTACGAAGGGATGAAAAGCAGAGGGACATTGAAGAAAAAATACATAAGGGAGTCAGTTGTGAGACACTAGAGCTGAAACAGTGCTTGTCTGTAGTAGGAACCAAGTCTAGCCTAGTGAGAAACTGCACAGAGCAGGAGAGCGATTACTTAGAATATTGGAGGTAGACAAATACAGGACACTAATCACATATGATAGTAGGAGAAGGAAAAGTCGTAAGAAAAGAAGAGCAGCAAAGATGAGAAGACCTTGAAAGTGGTCACAAGAGTACATCTGTTTAGTAGGGACATGCAATTAGGAAGAACCACATGCTTGCAATAGGCTACTTGTCAGGCAAAAATAGATAGCAGCTCTGAAAGCTATGTTGGTGATACATATAAAGTTCATAAGTTCAGGACATAGCCAGTGTTCAGGCCATTATGGACCATCCTGGAATAAAGACTCCATTATATCTGTGCTATGAAACTTATTGTCAAACCAATAATCCAGGTTAGTTTTAAAACAGTTCAACATTTTTAGAGTATGTGACAGGTAGAGGGAGCTCATTCCACAGAATAAGTATAGACCAACTTAAAACTTTTCTCACCTTACATGATTTAAATAAGGTGTAAGTAAAGCACAGTATACAATCCCCTATGCTTCTATTCCACTAGCATTTCTCAGAACCATGTAATAAACACAAAATCAGATTATTAAAGGCCTGAGAGGCTAAATACAGCCCATCCCTGATATATCTATTTTTGATACTGTACATTTGCAAGAATTTAGTCTCATTGTATAATCCATAGTGTTACAGCCAGGAATCCTCCTGATGAATCTTTTTACTACTTGGTCTAATGTATTTAACTCACATTTGCTATATGCACAAAATTGAATACTGTGTTCCAAAACTTGACCTAACATAAGATATCTGTATCTTTTAATATATTCAAGTCTCTAGCACACATTGACTTAAATATTAAACACATTATCTGGGGAACTGGTTTAACTAATTTTACATTTTTATGAAATGTTAAGTTGCCATCCATAACAATCGTTAAGTCTTTCATTGTGTTTATTGCTTTTGTTACTGTGCTATCAATTATAACGTGTTTATTATACTGGGCCAGCCCTCATCACCTTACATATCTGAGTGCTTATAATTAAACCTTTTTGTTTAATCATTTACCTTTAGAATTTTATCCAATGAGTCCATATCAGCACTAGAAGTAAAGCATGAGCTAATTTTCATATACTCTGCATATTTAGACACATAAAATGAAAAATATATTTTAAAAATAATTGGGCCCAATACACAATGAATGGGTACACTCAAGGAAATTGGAACCCAAGAAAATGACTTTTTGATGTCTATTAGCCATTAAATTGTGGATTCACATGATAATTCCTAGCACTTTCATCTCCCTGCCTTAAAACCCGCATTAGCGCAGTTTTTTGTTGAAACTCATTGTATCCCTGTCTAAAAAGAAAAAAAACAAAAGAAATTCTTGTTTCCCGCCTTTTCTAAGCTAGTCTAGTCCAGTTTTCAGGATCTGCTGAATTCAGGACTGTGGTATAAGCTCCTGTGTTGCCCATATCCTTACTCGGATAGGAGGAAGTTTCTCTGTTCACCAGTGAGAGTGGGAAGCTTTGAGCAGCCTATCTGTCCCTGGAGGAGTGGTCACAGCCCAGCAACTTGTAGTTTATTGGTCGTTTTGGGCTAATTCCTAGCTCTTTCATCTCCCTGTCTTAAAACCGCATTAGCTCGGTTTTGCGCTTGTATTCTACTCAGCCAAGCTCTTCGTGGTGTCCCACAGAGTACTGCAAGCAGCAGAGCGACAAAAAAGTGACTTTACACCAGATATAAGCATTTCTTTCTCTGCATTTTCTCCTGCGACTGCTAGACTCCCGAAAAGCAATTTCTGGCATTTCTGAGCTGGTTTCTGCATACTAAAACGGTTTATTTGCTGTTTTTGTTGTTAGCACTTGATAAAGTCGTTTAAGTCATTTTTTTGTACTATTTTTACTGTTGTAGGCTACACACTAATGTGTGCTAGCCTGATAGATACATTTAAAGTGTTTTTTATTGAAACTCATTGTATCCCTGTCTAAAAAGAAAAAAAACCCAAAAAAAATTCTTGTTTCCCGCCTTTTCTAAGCTAGTCTAGTCTAGTTTTCAAGCTCTGCTGAATTCAGGACTGTGATATATGTTCCTGTGTTGCCCATATCCTTACTTGGATAGGAGGAAGATTCTCTGTTCACCAGTGAGAGTGGGGAGCTTTGAGCAGCCTATCTGTCCCTGGAGGAGTGATCACAGTCCAACAACTTGTAGTTTATTGGCTGTTTTTGGCTAATTCCTAGCTCTTTCATCTCCCTGTCTTAAAACCTGCATTAGTACGGTTTTGCGCTTGTATTCTACTCAGCCAAGCTCCTCGTGGTATCCTGCAGACTAATGCAAGCATATTATTTTCATTCACTATTCATGGGTTTAGTTATTAGATATATTTTTAGATATGTTAGAATACATATTTATAGTTATATTAACCTTGTTTATTTTATGTTATATACATGACAGAGCATTATGCTTCTGTGGTGTTAGTTACTTTTAAGCTTTTTATTTGAAATGTTTTACTGGAGTACTGCTATGAAATTTAAGGCGTTGTTTTGCTTTGTTTTTAAGGAGCAAGACTGAATGAGTCATTTATTTGCTCCTACTATTTGTAGGAACAATTAATCTATCAGTCTATTAGTCTATTAACCTATGAGCTTTAGATATGATATGTATTTATACTCCTTGAGATTCACTGTTGTTAAAACCTGAGGAAGCGTGTTTTTATACACGTGAAAGTGCTTGTTTTTCTTATATTAAAATCAGTTTATGTTTTATTTCGTCGTGGTGGTCCTTTCCTGCTGTTTTTGGACATTAGGTGAGATATTTCTGGAAGGAGACCTTTGGATGGTAGCAGTATCCATTATTCTACTATTTCTTCTGTTCTTCTTTGATTACTGCTGCCCACACATGATGGAGACACCTGCTGTGGAACTTGACTACACCCTAGAAGTGAGGAATTCCAATTGTAAATGGAATGATATTTTGCAACCATGTATCAATCCATTACTAAACTTGGAATTACACTATTCTGCTTCGCCTACTGTTACAGGTACTGTGGAGAATTTCAATGAGTTTAATAATGGCCTTAGAGAGCTCAAGAATGATCTGTATAGATTGCAAAGGTTAATTTGGCAGAGAAGACATATGGAAGCTAGTCTCCACTTCCGTATAGTTCCTCAAGGTATGCGGGTGCTTTGCATGCCGACTTATGGAGACAGCCATACTGAGTTATTAAAAAGATGGCAACAATTAAACTTAGATTTAAGTAATCAATACATGAAGCACTTGATAGATTATTTTTTGCCGATTGAAACTGAACTGATCGCTAAGGTAGAGGCTTGAATAAAGATCTATGCAGCCATTACAAGGGCAAAGTTTTTGAAAAGAAAATTGATAATATGTATGTGCAGGTTATAGCTTATCGTGATAAGCTTCAGCAGGTGAAATATAGGAAGTTACAAAGAGATTACCAAGATTTCACATCTGGTCAGGTCTTTGTCTGGCCGAGAATTAATCGTTTGAATGGTAACAATGCACATACACAAGAACAGTATAATATTCATAGTAATGAACAGATAAAAACTGGCAATGTTCCTTTAAAGTCTATGAGGATAATTCCAGATGACAACGTGAACGAAACTGATGCAGATGTGATGTCATCGAGTGGAGGTAGCATGATAGATGCTTCACCAGCAATGGATACTCCACCACCAAATCAACAGGATTTGATGGGTCAGACTTTTTCCAATGTGACTGGGGCAAGACCAAAAACAGCAGTTGGAGCTATAGACAATTTTTTACCTCTTCTCATGCAGTATCGAGTGAAGTCACAAACAAGATCCAACAGTCGAGGACGACGGAAAAGAAAGTTTTCAGGGGAGAACTCAGAGGTAAGACGACGGAACAGAAACTGAATGAACTTGTTTTTAATTTTTCGAGCTATGAACTAAATTCCACTGATTTAACTTTATTAAACAAGGGACTTTCTTTCATCCCTTCACAAGGCAGTAGCCTTACTGAACTGTTGACTGACCTACGTCTTTTTGGAAGATCTATTTCTTTAAAACTGTTGTTTGATGATGATAATCAGGCAGATTTGATATTTAATCATCGATTTAAATGCAAGAGCACATTTATACCTAACCTGCCTTCTAATGTTGAATGTTTTATTCAAATATGTGTAAAAGATTTTTATAGATATTTTTCAGATTCTGCACATAAATGTCAGTATTTTAATTTAAATACAAATGAACGGCATTCTTTATTTTGTTTATCACAAAACACTGATTTGACTATAAAACCTGCAGATAAAGGGGGTGGTGTAGTTTTGCTTGACACTGGTATGTATGATGAAATGATGCTCAAGATGTTAAATGATATCAACACATACACTTTGATAGAGCAGGACACCCTTAATAGTATAGTGAGGAAGGTTTATGATGACCTGTATGACCTATTGATGTGCAGACAGATCACTCAAGAACTTTATGATTATTTTATGGTTGAATTTCCTCTAATTCCCTATATTAAAGGTCTGCCGAAGATACACAAAGGCATCATACCACCTCCCCTGCGTCCAATAGTAGCAGGGGAAAGATGGGTTACAGAGAATATCTCCCACTATCTAGAAACTATATTAGGACCTCTTGCTAGAAGTATTCCCACTATCCTGAAAGATACCAATCAGTTGTTTGGTGATTTGAATAACCTAACAACAGAACATATACTCCCCTCTTTTTGTATATTAGCTACTCTAGATGTTAAAAATTTATTTACAGCAATTCCCAATGAATATGGAATTGAGGCTATTAGAGAGCTACTACATAAGATGGGGAGTTTTGAAAATGACTTGCAGTTACTTATTTGTACCTTATTGGACATAGTTCTTAATAACAATATTTTTATGTTTCAAGAAACATTATATGCACAGACATGGGGTGTCGCTATGGGCACTCCATGTGCTAATTCTTATGCGAATTTGGTAATGCATCAGTGAGAAAAGACTTATTTGTTTAACAGTGCATTCTTCCCACATGTACTACTGTACAGACATTTTGTAGATGATATACTTATTATTTGGGAAAGAGACATGGATTTGTTAAAGGATTTAGTCATTTATTTGGAAACAACTACTGACTTCCTAAAATTTACCATGGAAGCTTCTTTTTCCAAGATAGATTTCCTGGATATTACCATCTTTAAGGATCCAGATGGTTCAATTTCAACTACTCTGTACAGGAAGCCCTGTTGGAAGAATGCACTGTTGCACTTTAATAGTATGCACCCACGTTTTGTATTTTCAAACATTGTTAAGAGCCAATTCACGAGGATTGTTAATATATGCAGGAATGACACTGAAAGACTTCTACAAATAGAACATATGGATGAGTTATTTCAGGAGAGAGGGTATACTTATACGCTGATAAAGGATATGAAGGAATCAGTATTAAATCCAGTGAATGCTAGTTCAAGTAGATATCAGACCATTCATAATGGATATCGAAGGTTTAAGAATGTTAAATGTTTACAAGAACTAAATTTGATCAGACTAAATTAGCTTTTACTACTAGATATACTAATGATAACAGGAAAATTACAGAAATTATTAGGAAGAACTGGAATGTTCTACTCATAGATCCACAAATTCTTAAGTTTGTAGGTGAAACACCTAGGTTTAGATACAGAAATAGCAAGAACCTCAAAGATTACTTTGTATTGAAAGGACAATGGTCAAACAAAACATAAGTAGGCAATTTTTAAGAAATGGCACCTTCCCATGTAATAAGTGTAATATGTGTAAACATATTGCTGATGACAACAATTTATTCACCCTTGTATAGATTATATTTTTACCCCCAAGTTTCATGCTACTTGTGATAGCTTGAATTTAATATACTTAGCTACATGTACAGAATGCACTGCATTCTATATAGGCATGACTTCTAGAAAATTAAAAGACAGGGTGTACAATCATGTTTATGATATCAGGAAACTGAATCCATCCAATGCTCTAGCTAAGCATATTGCTACACACTTAGATCATATATTGAAATTTAGGGTCTTACAGATTGTGAATGTTAATAAACGGGGGGGGTGATAAGATGAATAATCTTGAATCAGTTGAATTATGTTGGATTTTAAGGATGAGAGCACATATTGAACCGGGACTTAAGCAATGTGTTAGTATTAAGTTAGTTTTAGCTGCACGTAGATAATTTATTGATGCTTATCAAGTTGTATTTTAATTTTTATTTTATTTATTTTGTTTTTGTATTTTCTGATATGCGTATATTATTTTCATCCACTATTCATGGGTTTAGTTATTAGATATATTATTAGATATGTTAGAATACATATTTATAGTTATATTAACCTTGTTTATTTTATGTTATATACATGACAGAGCATCATGCTTCTGTGGTGTTAGTTACTTTTAAGCTTTTTATTTGAAATGTTTTACTGGAGTACTGCTATGAAATTTAAGGCATTGTTTTGCTTTGTTTTTAAGGAGCAAGACTGAATGAGTCATTTATTTGCTCCTACTATTTGTAGGAACAATTAATCTATCAGTCTATTAGTCTATTAATCTATTAACCTATGAGCTTTAGATTTGATATGTATTTATACTCCTTGAGATTCACTGTTGTTAAAACCTGAGGAAGCGTGTTTTTATACATGGGAAAGTGCTTGTTTTTCTTATATTAAAATCAGTTTATGTTTTATTTTGTTGTGGTGGTCCTTTCCTGCTGTTTTTGGACATTAGGTGAGATATTTCTGGAAGGAGACCTTTGGATGGTAGCAGTATCCATTATTCTACTATGTCCTGCAGAGTACTGCAAGCAGCAGAGCGAGAAAAGAGTGACTTTTCACCAGATATAAGTATTTTTTTCTCTGCATTTTCTCTTGCGACTGCTAGACTCGCCAAAAAGCGATTTCTGGCATTTCTGAGCTGTTTTCTGCATACTAAAACAGTTTTTTTGCTGTTTTTGCTGTTAGCACTTGATAAAGTCATTTAAGTCATTTTTTTCTACTGTTTTAACTGTTGTAGGCTACACACTAAAGTGTGCTAGCTTGATAGTAGCATTTAAAGAGTTTTTTGTTGAAACTCATTGTATCCCTGTCTAAAAAGAAAAAACAAAAAAAATTATTGTTTCCCGCCTTTTCTAAGCTAGTCTAGTCCAGTTTTCAGGCTCTGCTGAATTCAGGACTGTGGTATAAGTTCCTGTGTTGCCCATATCCTTACTTGGATAGGAGGAAGTTTCTCTGTTCACCAGTGAGAGTGGGGAGCTTTGAGCAGCCTATCTGTCCCTGGAGGAGTGGTTACAGCCCAGCAACTTGTAGTTTATTGGTTGTTTTGGGCTAATTCCTAGCTCTTTCATCTCCCTGCCTTAAAACCCGCATTAGCATGGTTTTGCGCTTGCATTCTACTCAGCCAAGCTCCTCGTGGTGTCCTGCAGACTAATGCAAGCAGCAGAGCAACAAAAGAGTGACTTTTCACCAGATATAAGTATTTTTTCTCTACATTTTCTCCTGCGACTGCTAGACTCGCCGAAAAGCGATTTCTGGCATTTCTGAGCTGTTTTCTGCATACTAAAACTGTTTTTTTGCTGTTTTTGCTGTTAGCACTTGATAAAGTTGTTTAAGTCATTTTTTTCTACTGTTTTAACTGCTGTAGGCTACACACTAAAGTGTGCTAGCCTGATAGAAGCATTTAAAGTGTTTTTTGTTGAAACTCATTGTATCCCTGTCTAAAAAGAAAAACAACAAAAAATATTCTTGTTTCCTGCCTTTTCTAAGCTAGTCTAGTCCAGTTTTCAGGCTCTGCTGAATTCAGGACTGTGGTATAAGTTCCTGTGGTGCCCATATCCTTACTTGGATAGGAGGAAGTTTCTCTGTTCACCAGTGAGAGTGGGGAGCTTTGAGCAGCCTATCTGTCCCTGGAGGAGTGGTTACAGCCCAGCAACTTGTAGTTCATTGGCCGTTTTGGGCTAATTCCTAGCTCTTTCATCTCCCTGTCTTAAAACCCACATTAGCACGGTTTTGCACTTGTATTCTACTCAACCACGCTACTCGTGGTGTCCTGCAGACTAATGCAAGCAGCAGAGCAACAAAAGAGTGACTTTTCACCAGATATAAGTATTTTTTCTCTGCATTTTCTCCTGCAACTGCTAGACCTGCCGAAAAGTGATTTCTGGCATTTTTGAGCTGTTTTCTGCATACTAAAACTGTTTTTTTGCTGTTTTTGCTGTTAGCACTTGATAAAGTCGTTTAAGTCATTTTTTGTACTATTTGTACTGTTGTAGGCTACACACTAATGTGTGCTAGCCTGATAGATACATTTAAAGTGTTTTTGTTGAAACTCATTGTATCCCTGTCTAAAAAGAAAAAAAAAACAAAAAAAAATTCTTGTTTCCCACCTTTTCTAAGCTAGTCTAGTCCAGTTTTCAGGCTCTGCTTAATTCAGGACTGTGGTATAAGTTCCTGCGTTGCCCATATCCTTACTTGGATAGGAAGAAGTTTCTCTGTTCACCAGTGAGAGTGGGGAGCTTTGAGCAGCCTATCTGTCCCTGGAGCAGTGGTCACAGCCCAGCAACTTGTAGTTTATTGGCCGTTTTGGGCTAATTCCTAGCTCTTTCATCTCCCTGTCTTAAAACCTAAAATAGCGTGGTTTTGCGCTTGTATTCTACTCAGCCAAGCTCCTCGTGGTATCCTGCAGAGTATTGCAAGCAGCAGAGCGACAAAAAAGTGACTTTTCACCAGATATAAGTATTTTTTTCTCTGCATTTTCTCCTGCGACTGCTAGACTCGCCGAAAAGCAATTTCTGGCATTTCTGAGCTGTTTTCTGCATACTAAAACTGTTTTTTTGCTGTTTTAGCTGTTAGCACTTGATAAAGTCATTTAAGTCATTTTTTTCTACTATTTTTACTGTTGTAGGCTACACACTAAAGTGCGCTAGCCTGATAGAAGCATTTAAAGTGTTTTTTGTTGAAACTCATTGTATCCCTGTCTAAAAAGAAAAAAAAAACAAAAAATCTTCTTGTTTCCCACCTTTTCTAAGCTAGTCTAGTCCAGTTTTCAGGCACTGCTGAATTCAGGACTGCGGTATAAGTTTCTGTGTTGCCCACATCCTTACTTGGATAGGAGGAAGTTTCTCTGTTCACCAGTGAGAGTGCGGAGCTTTGAGCAGCCTATCTGTCCCTGAAGGAGTTGTCACAGTCCACCAACTTGTAGTTTATTGGCCATTTTGGGCTAATTCCTAGCTCTTTCATCTCCCTGCCTTAAAACCTGCATTAGTGTGGTTTTGCATGGTTTTGCGCACTGCGTAGCGCCGGTTAGCTAGGGTTAAACTATTCCAGGCTCCACGAAGTCTGCTCTTCAATTTTTCCCTTAGAACTAGTCAAACTCTGAAACTAAGCACTCAGACTTCCCTGTTACAGCGCAGCACTTACTCCAAGTTCTCAGTAAGCACTAATAAACACTAACACAGCATCTTCCCTTTACCATACAAAAGTTCAAGGATCACTATATTGTCCCTACCGGGAAATCAGTAAACAGTTCAGTTATCCATACAGGCATGTCCAAAGGGCAGTTTCAGGTATACTCTCCAGTCCAGCTGGTGAATCTGGGAATCTTGAGGCAATATTATAATTGCCTCATGTACACGGACAACCCTCTCCTCCTTCCAACAAACACAAATGTGTGTGAGAGATGCAACTATACAGCCAAACTGGAGGCCAAGCTCTCTCAACCCAAGGCTGGAACAGCCAGTCAGGAGGAGAAGGAAACACTTGCACCACATTTCCAGATTCACATAAAACAGTCATACATACACCAGCAAACAGCACACATAAATACTCAAAAGCATACTCGGAGGCTCTAAATAAAAATCTGCCTAAGCAGCAGAGTCCTCCAAAGCAGACATCCAAGCAACCTCTTCCCTCAAACAAAAACCTTGTATCAAATACTTCACACAGCCAGTGTGCCAAGCAACCACAGCCCATAAGGCAAAACAACACACCCAATGCACTAGTAATAGGTGATTTCATAGTCAGGCACACTGATGTCCCATTCACTAGACTGAACAAGGAGAAGGTTACTATGAGCTGCCTGTTGGGTGCCAGGATCCGCCACATAACACAAGCAATCAGGTCACTCCAAAACAAGTACAAATATGACTCTGTCATTGTACATGTTGGTGTGAACGACCTGAGACGTACCTCCCTGGACTACATGAAAAGAGAAATAGAGGAGCTCTCTGATCATGTAGCCCAGGCCGGTATGACCCTGACCCTGAGTAGCATCTTGCCCTTGCCAAGAATGATGCTACAGTATGAGGAAAAAATGATCATTTATAACATTTGGCTAAGCTATTGGTGTCATTCAAAGGGGATCCAGTGCCTGTTAGCCTGGGATGACATGCTCGACAAGCCACACTGCTTCACCAGAGATGGCTTGCACCTGTCGCCCTTAGGCTTTCAAATACTGGCCAAGGCTCTTGCCACCCCCATAGTGCCTTTTTTAGGCAAGGCTCAAAGAACAAACCCACCTCCATAAAAATCACAAGAAACCAAAAACAAAGGGTAATGCTATTTAATGCCAGAAGTCTAAACCTCAAAATGCATGCACTCGTGGCACTCCTTAGCGTGGAGCAAATTGATATCTGTGCAGTAACAGAAACCAGGTTCAAAGCTCCAGAGAGCATCCCAGCACTACCAGGCTACAACTCATATCATAACTTTCGTCCCCAGAACCCAGACCAAAATACAAAAGGAGGGGGCGTATCCATTTTCATAAAGGATACCCACACCTCCAGGTTAGTAGCACAGCACGAGGCCTGTGAGACCATCCATGTGCAACCAACAGTGGGCAAGGCTGCTTTTCAGATTGTAGCCTGCTACAGATTACCTACCTTGTCTCAGGACCCCCACTCAGCATTCCTGAGAACACAAAATATAAAGGTCCTACCAAACACCATGGTATTGGGAGATTTCAACTACCTGAACATTGACTGGGAGAATTACTCTAGTACAAACTCCTTTGCCCAATGCTTCCTAGAGTTTATAAACTCTAAGGCCCTGGAACAGCTGGTCACTGCACCCACTAGAGGTGACAACATACTGGACCTGATCATCACCAACATGGGGAATCAGTGTTCCACACTGGAGGTAAACCCCTCACTGGTGAGATCAGATCACAAACTAATCACACTGGACATCTACATCTTGACCCCACCCCCAGTCAAGGAAACCACTGTGAAAAACTTTTCAAAAGCAAACTTCACACCGAGGTGGAAAGTTTCAAAGCCCCCTTTCTAAAAGATAATGCTACCCAAACCGTAGAATCCTTTACAAGTGCATTGTATGAGCATCTCCAGGGATGCATGGATTGAGTCATCCCAAGTAAAACCAAGACTCACTCCTCCAAAAAGAGAAAACCAGTCTGGTGGTCCCCGACCATAAATAAGTTATACAACAGAAGGAGGAAACTACTACATGATAGAGCAAAATCCCAAAAAGGAAAGGCATCATTGATCAATATTAGGAAGAAACTATGATCCCTCATAAAATCATCCAAGGCCAGTTTTGAAAGAAAAATTTCCAAAAACTCTAAAGATAATCACAAAGCCTTCTTTAGCTATGTCAAAACTTAGGTGGCAACTCTCAGATATGCTCTGAGCTAGTGCAAAATGGCAAAAAATACACTGAACCAATTGACATTGCCAACATCCTGGCTGAAAAGTTCAGTGCAAACTACACCCCCCCTCACCCCCAAAAGGGCCCGTGTCCATCCCAGAAGAATGCAGAGCCCCAGACATCACAGATATGCAGGTAAAAACTTCTGTCTCCAAAGCTAAGAACACAACATCAATGGAACTGGATGGTGTCCCAGGCTGCATCTTACATGAGCTGCAAAAGGAACTAAACCCTCACCTAAATTCACTATTCAGTCTCAGCCTTACCACAGGCTATGTAACCAAAGAATGGCATACAACAACAGGCATCCCACTCCACAAAGGTTGTGCCACAACAGAACCTGGGAACTACCATCCTATAAGCCTGACTAACCTGGTCTGCAAAGCTATGGAGCGAATCATCATGGAACTCATAAACAGAGACATTGGAAACCTCCAGACACTGGACCCTACCCAATTCGGCTTTGTTAAAGGCAGATCCTGCCTCCTAAACCTAGTTGACTTCTTTGAAACAGTTACCAAGGCCATAGATGAAGGGAAGGTAGTCCACACAGCCTACCTGGATCTCGTTAAGCCCTTCAACACCATTCCCCACTCTGGCATCATAGACAAGCTCACCAGCTTGAACATTAACCCCTATGTCATGAGATGGGTGGCCAACTGGCTCACGGATAGAACATACATGGTCAGAGTTGTGGGTGCCATGTCCAACTCTAAACCAGTCACAAGTGGCGTCCCACAGGGCTCGGTCCTGGGACCCCTCCTGTTTGGTATATCCTTCTCTGAGGTACAGGCAAGCACGGGAGGACTATGGCTGATCAAGTTCACAGATGACTGCAAACTGGGGGCCATAATCAACTCTCCGGCTGACACAGACATCCTCCAGAAGGGTCTTACAGAGACAGATACCTGGTGTCGGAGGCATGACCTCAAGCTGAATGCCAAAAAAATGCATAGTCATCCCCTAGATATGGAAAATGTAATTAGGGACCTTGGGACTCAGGTAGATAGCAACCTCTCCTTTGATAATCACATTGCCAAAGTGGTTAGAAATTCTTTCTATGTAGCCCACCTAATCACGAAGGGGTTCACCTCTAGATCAAGAGAGGTCATTGTTCCCCTCTACTCATCACTCATTAGACCCATAATAGAGTTCAATGCCCCATTTGGTATGTACCTTACTCGACACCTGCAACAGCTGGAAAGACCACAAAGTACCTCACCAAGAGGATCATGGGCCTCAAAGAGATGCCCTATGCAGCTCGACTAAAGAAACTCCAGCTACACTCGGTTGCTTACCGCCTGCTCAGAGGTGATCTCTGCCTGACGTATAAAGCCATGTCCAACCCAGAATTAATGGACATGCTCCACCTCAAGAAAACTCTTAGAGCCACACACGCTAGTGAATTAAACCTCAGCACAGCAATAAACAGGACATGCTGGAGGGATAGATTCCTGTCCCAGAGACTTCCCTCGCTCTGGAATAAAATCCCAGTCTATATTAAGCAGAGCCCCTCGCTGACTCTCTTCATGAGGAATCTTGACGAGTGGATGGAAAATCGTAAATTTACCCCTGTGATCACTTCAGTGGCCCTGCTAGACAGAGGCCCAGGAAACTAATTTAAAAGAGGAGGCGAAAGCCTACACATTCTGGCTAGGCTTATAAATGCCTTTGGGCAGATAGCTTAGTACCTACCTATGAACCTATAAGATAAGGACTGGCTATGCAAGCTTGTAGGGTCTCTTATTACTCAGTTGTAGAGCAGGATGTCCAAAGCTTTAGGAAGATTTAAATGCGCATCACGTCTAAACTGATACCTAATAAGAAATAAGAGACAATAAGAAATATACTAGTAAAAAATTGGCTACTTATGGCGGAAGATGCCCATCTAAGGGACAGACTAAAAAAAATCTAGATTAATTACAAGAAGAGGTACACATATTAAGGCTCTGTGAGAGCAAAAAGCAAAAAGCACAAATGGAAGGAACCCAGGAATGAAAAAATGTGTCATGTGCTGTTATTGTGCCCTAATTAATGTAAGTGACGGTTTTGAAATAAGAGGTACTAAGTATAAGCTGAGAGGGAAATACAACTGCTGTACAAAAGGGGTGGTATATTTGGCCACCTATCAAGATTGTCCTTCATATTATGTAGGGAAAACAGATAGAACCTTGAAAGAATGAATATACAAGTATGAATATGTTATTAAGAGGCAAAAATTAACTCATGCTCTAGCCAAACGTTATTAGTAATGAGGGCCATGAATTTAAATATATTGTAATAGAGCAAGCTTTGCTTAGCCCAAGGGGTGTACCTTGGTCTTTGTTATCAAAGGATAAAGAATTAAAATGCCACAGCATGCTTAATGCATATGCATGGTCAGGTCTGAATGAATATTCATCTGTCAACAGCATGCTTAAATGCGGGGCCTTGAATAGATAGACGTAATACTTTTAGCATAGCATTATTATATTATAGACAAGCAGGGAGTTCTCATTAAAAAAAAATTCCCTGTATTATTTTTTGGAAGTATTGTTTTACATGCCTTTTTGCACATTTTTTATAATACTTTTTGTATTCTTCATGTTTTTCCATATGGCTTTTGTATGTTTTTTATTTATACACTGGGTTGTATATATATTTATTCATATAAATCATTAAAAGTGGCAGTTTTTTATAGCATTTTAACAGCCATTTTATAAAGAAATGGTATAACACCAATACCTCCAATGATTCTTAAAGCTTTTATAATAATGTAAGAATTTAACTGCTGGGAAATGATCATAACATGATATCTACAGAATGAATGGCAGGTACCTTATTTTGTTGTACTACATTTGCAATGGTGTAATGATGAATGTTAGTGCATATGCTCCACAAGTTGTGGTGTGATGGATGAGAAAGAAAAAATGTTGGAGTGAGTTGGATGAAGTGGTGATGACTGTATCCAAGGGTGAGAGAGTAGTGATTGGAGCAGATTTCAATGGGGGTGTTGGTGAAGGGAACAGAGGGGATGAGGAAGTGACGGGTAGGTATGGTGTTAAACAAAGGAATGCAGAAGGTCAGATGGCAGTGTATTTTGCGAAAAGGATGGACATTGCTGTGGTGAATACGTATTTTAACAAGAGGGAGGAACATAGGGTGACATACAAGAGTTGAGGAAGATGCACACAGGTGAATTATATCTTATGTAGGAGGGCCAGTTTGAAGGAAATTGGAGACTGTGAAGTGGTGACCGGGGAAAGTGTAGTTAGGCAGCATAGAATGGTGGTTTGTAGGATGACGTTGGTGATCAAGAAGAGGAGGAGGAGTGTGAGGGCAGCACCAAGAATCAAATGGTGGAAATTGAAAAAGGGTAATTGTGAGGTGGAGTTCAGGGATGAGTTAAGACAGTCACTGGCTGGCATTGAAGAGTTACCAAATAGCTGGGTAACTACTGCAGAGCTAGTAAGGGAGACGGCTAGAAAGGTGCTTGGTATGACATCTGGACAGAGGAAAGATGACAAGGTGACATGGTGGTGCAATGAGGAAGTACAGGAGAGTATACAGAGAAAGAGGATGGCAAAGAAGAAGTGGGATTGTCAGAGAGATGAAGAAAGTAGACAGCAGTATAAGGAGATGAGGTGCATAGGTTCATAGGTTCATAGGTTTATACTAGGCTATCTGCCCTAAGGCATTTATAAGCCTAGCCCAAATTTTTGTGGCTTACGCCACCCCTTATATGAAAAAATACTGTGCCCATTAGTTTGTTGTGCCTCTGTCCAGCAGTGACACAGAGATGATTCCCGGGGTAAACCTACGATCTCCCATCCACAGGTCTAGATTTCTCTTGAACAGAGTCAGCGAGGTGCTCTGCCTCACATGGACCGGGATTTTATTCCACAGCCTAGGGAGTCTCTGAGTGATAAATCTATCCCTCCAGCATGTCCTATTTATATCCGTGCTAAGGTTTAAGTCGCTTGCTCTAGTGGTTTTGGTGGATTTGGATTTTTTGAGGTGGAGCATGTCCATTAATTCCGGGTTGGACATGGCCTTGTATGTCAGGCACATGTCACCTCTGAGCAGACAGTATGCGACTGAGTAGAGCTGGAGTTTCTTCAATCTGGCAGCATATGACAGATTTTGGAGTCCCTTTATCCTTTTGGTGAGGAACTTTTGGGGTCTCTCCAATTGCTGCAGATGTCGGGTGAGATACATCCCAAATGGGGCATTGTACTCGATCATTGGTCTGATAAGTGAAGAGTACAGGGGAACAATGACCTCACTAGATCTGGATGTGAATCCCTTCATGATCAGGTGGGCAATGTAGAAGGTCTTTCTAACCACTTTAGCAATGTGAGTGTCAAAAGAAAGGCCACTGTCAACCTGGGTCCCCAGGTCCCTGATAACCTCTTCTGTGCTTAGTGGATTGCCACCTATATGGTAGCTTGGGGTTACCTTGTTTTTCCCGAAGGGTATGACTATACATTTTTGGCGTTTAACTTCAGGCCATGGCTCTGGCACCAGCTATCTGTTTCCGTGAGTCCCTTCTGAAGGATATCCGTGTCCGATGCACTTTCCACTATGGCGCCCAGTTTGCAGTCGTCTGCAAACTTTGTCAGCCAAAGTCCTCCCATGCTGGCCTGTACTTCTGAGAAGTAGATGCCAAACAATAGGGGCCAAGGACCGAGCCCTGTGGGACACCACTTGTGACCGGCTTGGAGTCTGACACAGCGCCAGCAACTCTAACCCTGTGGGTTCTGTCCTTAAGCCAGTTTGCAACCCATCTTGTGACATATGGGTTTACATTTAAGCTGGTAAGTTTTTCTACAATACCCGAGTGGGGTATTGTGTCGAAAGCCTTTGCAAGGTCAAGGTAGGCTGTATGGACTGCCTTTCCCTCATCAATGGCCTTGGTGACTGTTTCGAAGAAGTCGACCAAGTTCAAAAGGCATGATCTTCCCTTGACAAAACCAAACTGGGTCGGGTCCAATGTCTGCAAGTCCCTTATATCTTTGTTTATGAGCTCCATTATGATCCTCTCCATAGCTTTGCAGACTAGACTTGTTAAGCTTATGTGGCGGTAATTACCAGGGTCCGTGAGGCGCCTTTGTGGAGTGGGACCACAGTTGCCATACGCCACTCCTTGGGCACGTATCCTGTGGTAAGGCTGAGATTAAACAGCTGCCTTATGTGCGGGGTTAATTCCTCATTTAGCTCGTGTAGCACACAGCCGGGGACACCATCCAGTCCCATTGATGCTGTGTTTTTAGCTTTAGAGAGAGCAGCTTTCACCTGCGCATTTGAGATGTCCGGGAGGCTACACTCGGCTGGGATAGTTATCTCTCCTTTAGGGGAGGGGGGTGAAGTTTGCACTGAACCTGTCTGCCAGTATGTTGGCAATGTCTGTGGGTTCAGTGATTTTGTATCATTTTGGACTAATTCTGAGCATATCTGGGAGTTTCCACCCAGGTTCCTAACATAGCTGAAAAAGGCCTTATGATTGTCCTTTGAATCCATGGCAATTTTTCTCTCAAAATTGGCCTTAGTTGATTTTATGAGTGCTCGTAATTTTTACTAATAATGATCAGGGTGACTTCCCTTTTATGGATTTTGTTCTATCATGTAATAGCTTTCTCCTCTTATTGTAAAGTTTGTTAATGGCTGGGGTCCACCAGACTGGACGTTTGCCCTTTGTGGAAAGAGTCTTGGTTTTATTTGGGATTGCCTGATCCATGCAGTCCTGGAGGTGTTCATAGAAGGCATTTGTAAGGGCTTCCGCAGCTTGGGTTGTGGTTTCCTCTGGCTCAGGGGCCTTGAAGGATACCACACCAGTCTTGAGTAGTGTGAAGTTTGCTTTAGAGAAGTTCTTCACTATGGTCTTTTGTTTGGGGTGGGGCGGGATGTGGATTTCCAGTGAGATTAGTTTATGATCAGATCTCACCAATGAGGGATATACTTCGGTGTGGAGCATTTTGTCCCCATGTTTGTGACAATGAGATCTAGTATATTTTCTCCTCTCGTGGGAACAGTGACTAGCTGTTCCATGGCATTTGAATTTATGAACTCCAGGAACCGTTGGGCTAGAAAGTTAGGGCTTGAGTAATGTTCCCAGTCTATATTCGGGTAGTTGAAGTCACCCAATATGATGGTGTTTGGAGATACATTTATACCCTCCAGTGTCTTCAGGAAGGCTGTGTGGGGTTCCTGAGTTTGAGAGGGTGGCCTGTAGCATGCTACAATTTGTAGAGCAGTTTTGCCTATGGTTAGTTGCACCTGGATGGTTTCCGAAGCTTGTGCGTTGCCACCAACCTGGAGGTGTGGGTATCCTTTATGAATATGGATACACCCCTCCTTTTGTGGTGTGGTCCGGGTTTTGGGGCGGAACGCATGATATGAGGTAAAACCTAATAGTGCCGGGTGCTCTCAGGAGCCTTGAACCAGGTTTCAGTTACAGCACAGACATCGATGTTCTCCATACTGAGAAGGGCCTCAAGTGCGTGCATTTTGAGATTTAGACTTCTGGCATTGGGCAGCATTACCCTCAGTTTCTTCCCAATTTTGTTTTCTAGGGTGGTAGGTTTAGAATTTGAGCCTTGCCTAAAAAGGCACTATGGGGGTGGCAAGAGCCTTAGCCAATATCCGGAATCCCAGGGGTGACAGGTGCAAGCCGTCCCTTGCGAAGCAGCGTGGCTTGTCAAGCATGTCATCCCAGGCAGACAGACACTGGATCCCCTTTGAATGACACCAGACATTAAGCCAATTGTTAAAGCTGATCATCTTGTCTCTATATTGTGGCATCATTCTTGGTGAAGGAAGGATACTGCTCAGGGTTAGGGTCATACCTGCCTGGGCTACATAATCAGAGAGCTCCTCTATGTCTCTTTTCATGTAGTCCAGGGAGGTACGTCTCAGGTCGTTCACACCAATTTTTTTTCAAAGAGAATCTTATTTAATAAATAATATTTCTCAAAACTCCTAGAGGTCTAACTCATTAATTACTGGAGTTTTATGTTTCATAATGTATCCTTCTTGTATGACCACCTGAGACTTTAGCTTATACCAAGCAGGTTTGATATCTGTGTATTGCACATATTTTCTTCTGGAATTAGCACTTACATTTAAATTATACAATTTAACAGCTATGTCCAGCCATCCAAACTGTTAGTAGAGCACAATTTATTCTACTTTGTAGTACCAAGTTTATGCTTTAAATTTGCATAATCCATATTATTATAGTCCTAGAGTTCAATCACAGACTGAGGTACATTTATATTTGGTAAGATAAGTTGTGTCACCCTATTGTCTGAACCACCTAATGTGGCTAAAGATTTTACACTAATAACCAATTTTGGAAGATTTATAAAAATTAAGTCCAAAATGTTGTAACTACATATAGAAACGTACCAAATGAATGAAGCGATGGCTATAATATGAAAAAAAATTCACAAAGTGTTTAATCACAGAAAATCTCCTGGTTACTTTGCAAATAATTAAAATCACCAATCAAAATGTCTGTATATAATCAGAAAATGCCAATAACCACCACAAAAAGTCATATGTTGTTCCATATTTAATCTTGGACTGCAGTAGCACATGATCCTAATGACAGGAGTGTTGCCCAAATGTGCTTCTTCTAAAATTAAAACCTCAGACTCCAGTATTATAGGCGCCACTCTACTAGGAACAGATCTGTGAAGACAAATTGCCCTACCACCACCTGTGGACTCCGAGCATGTATGCTCATGCTTCATGTAGTCTTTCTTGTAAATATGAAAGGTTTGCCAGGCCTCAGTAATCACAGTGGTTTTATATTGATTAATATGTGCAAGAGTCTTTAGATCATTTACTTTCTTTTGTAGACTTCTTGCATTTGTGAAATACGCAGTTACAGCATCTTCAAATCTTGATTTTGGGATATGTTTGTAATGAAAAAGGTCTTTAATTTCAGCACTGATAATAACACTTGAGTATTTAATTTACCTCCTTGATAAGTTAAATGAAAGTTGACACTGGCAAGCAATCTATTAACAGACACCAGGACCTCCCAGTGTGTGTCTATTTGTAATCCTTTGCTAGAAAGAAATGTATGTAACCAATTATTATATCTTGATTTTTGTCTGTTGATAATTTGTTAGCAAGGAGAAGAAAGTATATACTTACTTTCATACTGAAGTTGAAGAAAATGTGAGGTGAAGTAAAAAAAGAAGGGAATGAAAAGTAAAGTGGATAGAAAAATTAAACAAGATTAAGACACCAACAATAAGACATGCAAAAAAAAACAACTGGGGAGCCTCAAAGATAAATGGAAAAGTCATGCTCCCCTTAACCAGGAGCTTAGACAACAAACTGGAAAGACGTATAGACAGGGACAGAAGTAAAACAAACAGACATAATAGGAGTAAATCAAAAATGGATTATAAATACATACTGAAAATAGACAATAATGGTTAACATCAGTTTGGGGCTGGAAATATTAAGAAACAACCTGCATTACATGTGTATTTAGTTAGTTAGTTAGTTAGTTAGTTAGTTAGTTAGTTAGTTAGTTAGTTAGTTAGTTAGTTAGTTAGTTAGTTAATGTATCTGTTTATTTTTTTGTCTACATGCTGAGCATAAATAATTGAAACATGGCCAGTCAGAGAAGGAACTGGATGATTCCAGTCTACAAAAGATTCCTGTAAGATAGAGTAGCTTGATATACGGAGAAATGTGTATACATTTCAGGAGGTAAATTATGATATGATAGAAAACATAGAAGAGAAAGACCTACCTCGAAGAATGAGAAGACTGAAATGCAGTCCAAACGTAGGTCAGCTGGTAATCATACTGGTGGGAAAAAGGTGAGAACTGGAGGATATATACCATTTATCAACCTTTGGATGCATCAGCAAATGGCAATGTCTGGTTAAGGAAAGAATGAGCACATTGACCAGTAAGAAAAATCTAACAGTGAAGAGAAATTTAAACCTCTTGAGCTACTGAAAGTGAACTGGAGCATACATCCATCAATTGCAGGAAAAAACAATGACTTATTGAAGGTTAGGAGATATTCACATATCTGGTACAGGAAGCCAAAAGTAGGGATAAATTTTAGACAGTGTGCTATGCAAAATGATAAAATACAAAGAGTAGAGATGATGGCAACACT
The DNA here is from genome assembly GCF_019279795.1 of Protopterus annectens. Taxonomy (NCBI): domain Eukaryota; kingdom Metazoa; phylum Chordata; order Ceratodontiformes; family Protopteridae; genus Protopterus; species Protopterus annectens. The sequence goes on from NC_056739.1 coordinate 1,565,620,807, forward strand.
AGCTGACAATGACCACACAATAGCATGGTTCAATGCTGACAGTACAGAAAAGGAACTTGAGACAAATCTGTGTTAGACTTGTGAGATTTAGCTATGGGAAAGACATGTATGGAGAGTGTTATTATTTTAGATTTTGAAGTTTGAATGTTCTTTCAAATTATAGGTAATTGTGTTGTTTATCATTACTTTTATGTGTTATATGTAATACAGTTTTAAATTGAAATGTATTAGGATGGATATACGCTATTCAGTGTCTGTGGTTTATGCACACTTGACTTTCTTAATGGGATGGGCATTTAATTGTTTGACTGGATTCAGAATAGGATTGGATGCTGCTATTTTAAAAAGTGGATAGTTACTTGTTCAGGTTATGTCTGATGAAGTGTAGTTGCACTATGCGAAAGTGCTTGCATTCTTTTTTATTTTTATTTTATTTTATTAAATAAAGGTATCCTTTTTATGCCGTGCTCATCGTTTGTCTATTTGATTTCATTGCTGAAATCTGGGATAGAGTTTAACAGAAGAGCAAACTACTGGATGTTGAAAAACTAATGAAAGGGGTCATGGATCCTTGCTAAAGGAACTTATAGGAGCAGTAAGGCCAAGAGAAGGCAACAACTAATAGGGCAAAAAATAAAGCAAAAAAAAGTGATATTCAAAAAGATAAGGCCCAACACAAAGTGGAAAAAGATGAGATACAACAAGGTGGTGGAAAAATGGAACTCTATAATGAAGATTAGAAGAAATAGACTATGGAAGGTTTAAGCACGCCGCGAGAAATATGAAAGACGTATACAAATTTATTTTTAAGATGCTACAAGAGTGTAGAGTTAAAAAATGGTTGTACAGAAAAGATAATCACTGAATGTGGAAAAACTATGTGAAAGAATACTATTCACATCATGGAACTTATTCACTAGAAAGGTGCAACAAACTGTAAAATGAAACTGCACAAAACTGATTTTTTTCCCTGTGGACCAGAGCAACCATGTGCAAACATGCATACCCATGTACAAGTGTGTGCAAACACATGCACACACACACACACACGCACACACGCACACACACACACACACACACACACACACACACACACACACACACATTCATTTAGGCAAGCTAAATTAATTTCTTCCAGTAAGGCATTACATAATGTAACGAGGACTTTACAGATATATTATTCATATTAATAATTGACTGTGAAGGATGAAAGATACCATTGAATATTTGAAAGAGTAGGTTGCTCTAAAAGGATTGTGCTGGCTAAATGCTACCTACCAATATCTCACTCCAAAGTACTCTGTTTTGTAGTTATAAGGCACTGGTTGGCTTGGCCTGTTACTATCCTTTATCACCGAGTGCATTTCTGTTTCTCTTTGTCTGCCATGTTTTCACTTTTTAGATAGAAGCAGACATATTTTTTCAGCTAGAGATTAATGTTGAAACTCCCTGCTAGCTGTAGCTGTGTTTAATGCCATCAATCCTTTTAAAATTTGTTAATTTACATTTAGATTTCTCTGTGGACTCAGGTAGCTGCATAGTTAATTACCATTTTATTATTCACTTCTATAAGAATGTGGCTATTTTTTTATAATTGTAGAAGTCACCTTTTAACTGCTGATATCTGCATTTTAAAGGCAGAAAAAGACTGTTTAGCTTACCTGTCATAACATTTTATATTACCATTGATTTATTTGTAAGTTTGTTACAGTAGCTTATAACATCAGTGTGCCAGAGTGGTCTCACTGGTGGCAATAAATTACCATGAAGGCAAGCAAGAGGTTGTAGAATTTAAAAATATTACTGACCTTTGCTTGCAATTAGTGTGTGTGTGTGTGTGTGTGTGTGTGTGTGTGTGTGTGTGTGTGTGTGTGTGTGTGTGAATGCAATCATTTACTCAGATTAAATTAGCTGTGGATAAGGTAGCACTGTAAGGCACTGGACTCATTGTCAGTTGGGGGAGTTCCAGGGTGGCCAGTGGTCATTGCCCTACTGTGCAGCTGTTTGATGTGAAACATTTGGGTGTGGCTGGTGTGGATCACATCCCAATACATCAGTGTCCATTTGTTAGGCATTCATATCAGCAGTCTTCCTCACTTGTTTATTAAGATATTTCTTTTCACTTTCTATATTTAGCAGTGACAGTAGTACACATTAAAAAATCCATACCTCCATGCCATCATATGAGTGACAGCAGTGATGCAGAACATAACACTGTACTCTTGACCATCTCATACTAACTGGTTTCAGTGCTGGGATTAAAAATCTATTCCTTGGTATCATCACATATTAATTTGTGGCAGGGGTACTGATTGTGAGACCATATCCCTAAAATGGAGATAATGAAGATTGATTTTCCTGATTCAAGTCTGCATACCTATTGATGAACCAGATGAACTTTGTTGGAATGACCTTTTAACTGTGATTCAGTGCCAATAAGATTCCTGTAGGTGTATGTCTTCTAGGAAACTCAACAACCTTCCTCTCAGTATCCTTTCTATGAGCTTTCAAGCCACCAAGATCTAACTTCTGTGGAACAACTTTTTTCAACAAATATGTAGGTGAAAGAAGGGAAACTGAAAAGCAATTCAGTAAACTAACGAAGGAGTGAAAAGACATCACAAAGGAGGAAAAAGTGGAAATACTAAATGATTTTTCCATTTCCATCATCACAATTGAAAAAAGGGGGAAGAATTCCAATATGGGAAAGAATAGGAAGAAAAAACATGAACATATGGAAGGGGGAAGAATTCCAATATGGGAAAGAATAGGAAGAAAAAACATGAGCATATGGAAGTATGGTTTTGAAGGGGGAACAAGGAAAGAAAAATTGTAAATAGGTTCATAGGTTCATAGGTAGGTAGTAGGCTATCTGCCCAAAGGCATTTATAAGTGGCCTAATGGTAAAGGTGTTTGCCTTACAAACACAAGGTGCAGGGTTTGAGTCTCACAAGGGATATTTGGCTAGGCTTACAATGGCTCATAACGGCAGTTAACCTAGTACTAACCTATGAACTATGAAGCCTAGCCAGAGTGTTTCAGCTTTCGCCGCCCCATTAATTAATTAACTGAGCCGCTGTCAAGAAGATCCAATGAAGTGATCCCAGGGGTATATTTTCTGTTACCCATCCACTCGTCAAGGTTTCTCTTGAAGAGTGTTAGTGAGGGGCTCTGCATAATGTAGTTAGGAATTTTGTTCCAAAGTATGGGGAGTCTCTGTGACAGGAATCTATCCCTCCAGCATGTTCTATGTATTGTTTTGGTGAGGTTTAGCTCACTAGAGTGAGTGGCTCGGAGTGACTTGGATTTCTTTAGGTGGAGCATGTCCATCAATTCTGAGTTGGACATGGCTTTGTAAGTCAGACAGAGATCACCTACTAAGAGAAGAAAATATACAGGGATTGGCTGGCTTATACTTAAGGACTATTTAAAAGTCTCTGGATTGTTGCAGGCCCCTTGGTAAAGCAGGTTAACTAATCAATGAGCATTGGAAAGATAACAGAGATCTACAAAAATAATGCATTCATGCCATTCCACAAGAAAGAAAACATATTTAACTCAAAGAACTGTATACCATACCTCCATACCTGTACAGTTTCCAGTAGTAGAGTCCATGACTGTTTCCATGTTGTCAATCATATCCACGGGTTGTAGTATGTTGTGCATATACACAGAAGCCACATTTAACATATTGCAAGATAAGGTCTTTTCTTACAGATATATCTAATTTAGTCTAATAACCTGCACTGCAGCATGCATGCAGCAGCACAACTATAGTTTTGCAACAATATCTATGCATGTAAACATATGATCTGTTTCCTAAACTTAAGGTGGTATTGGTTAATAGCAATTCCAGACTACAAGGCACAATATAATTTATATACATATCATTATTACAGCAACACATTTAATCAAAGGATAGCAATACTTGTAAAATTTAAATCCATAATCTTATGCTGGGTCTTTATATATAAAGTAGAAATGGATGCATCATATTATGGCAACAGTGTGCAACACTTTTAATTGGGTAAGGGTAAACTATCACTCAATTCAAAGAGGTACAGAGTGACATATGCATACTGTATTGACAGATGGCATACTTAAACATCACTGAAATGCTGCCATGCCTATACATTATTATAACTTTAGGATACAACTCCTTAGAAATATCATATACAATAATGATAGCCCTCCATGTCTTGTTACCCTACATTGTCCCAAAGACATTTCCTTGTCTGAGTCTGCTTTTAATGATGTAACCTTACTGGTTCTGATGTACATCCCCATCATAATTTTTGACATGTTGAGGTTTGCTGGCTGTAGCCATATGTGCAAGTCATACATTGCCTGTAGGTGTGATTGCTTCTATGCAGCATGAACTGAATGGGTACTGTGTTCATTACAAATGTTACACTGCTTAAATCACTGCAGACTATTACAATACCATAATGCTTATCCCTAACAGCACTGCTGTTTTAACTGCATTCGCATTATTCGCTAAACAGTTTCCCTGGGATGCAAAAAGGGTTACAGCAAGCAATGAACTCTAACACAAGTGGCCAACTCCTCCTGGTAACCCTTTTTAATTCAGAGAGAGGCCCACTACAGTCATTTTCCTTGGTTAGATGAATCACTGTGATGGCCCATTCCAACAGCCATATTAAACGAAAATGAGGCATTCCAGGGAAGTGGTTAATGCTAATTAGCTATGTGCTGTCCATCAGAAATTTTTTAGGAAGGGACTTATGCAGCCAAGCAATTTAGAGAATTGCTTAGCTACATAAATTAGTATGCCCAGCCACATTCCTCATTACCAGGAAGGTTTCTCATTTTGAGTCTTCAAAATTCCATGTTCCCCATTGTTCCATTTTGAAAAGGTCTGTCACACATTCAGTGCTAATAATTTTTTTAAACTGATATCCATAGTAAATAATACTGAATTATATTAATTCATCAATAGAACTTTTTATAAGTATATAGTAACACGTTTTAACCATCCTGTGAGCTTCCTAGTCAAAGCTGTTATTAAGCCGTTAGCAGGTATTCCATATATTGCACATTTGTTCCATATTATGAAAGGTTCTGTTCCACAATCTGGAGATGGAAGACTGAGAGTTATGCCCAGCCATGATAATTAACACAGCCAGAATGTTGCATTCCCTCATTATAGTCTATGGGAAAGACCACATTCAGCTAAATTTAGGGGCGTCCAGATTAGAAATAATGTGTAGGTGTTGTGAGCTTGCGTATGCAAAGGCTGTATGCAGAAACATAGCTGGTTCAACTAGCACCCTAGGCTGGTACTATGAACTAGTGTCCCACCTCTTCAGGTCTTCAAGTTAGGATAAAAAAAAATCAAAAGCATTTCATTCACTGTAACAAACCAATCTATAAGTGATCAGCTTATTACAGTTAGATCTACACCCCCCCCCGCTTTTGTATTCAACAGCAAAAAGAAAAAAAAAATCGAATGTTCCTTCTACAGCCAAAGCAACCAGATGGCCAGATGCATGACAATACCCACCTCCTGAGCCAGCCATCCAGGTCCTATTTCTGTTTCCCTACCCCAACCCTCCTTTTATATACCCTGCCTGCATGGAGTACTACAGTGTTCATGCCTTAGTAAAAAAATTCTCCTTTTTTAAGCTGTGGCAAACTGCTTGCTACAAATGATGCAACAAACAGTTACTAAAGTTTATACCCTGTCTGCATGGAGAGCTACAGTGCTTATACTTTAATAGTCTGCCTGCCTGCATGAAGCACTACAGTTGCTACAGTTTAGACCACACACGGAGTGCCACAGTATTCAGGTTTGACTGCAAATGCAATACTGGCTTTTAAAAGTCAGTGTCACATTAAAGAAAGATCTGGATCAGCTGATCAATCCCCCAACACTTTGCGCCCAGTGTAGGTCCTAGCTATGCTACTGGCAGTATATGCGCAGGTCTGCAGTCCTATGAATGGTACTGGATGATTTTGCATGTGTGTGTGTGTGTGTATGTGTGTGTGTGTGTGTGTGTGTGTGTGTCTGTGTGTGTATGTCTGTGTGTGTGTGTGTGTGTGTGTGTGTGTGTGTGTGTGTGTGTGTGTGTGTGTGTGTGTGTGTGTGTATGTCTGTGTGTGTGTGTGTGTATGTATGTATGTGTGTATGTGTCTGTGTGTGTGTTTGAGTGCATCTACATGGGTTGTCACACCAGGGAAGTGAGGTAGGGGACTTACAGTGTAGGGGGGAGTGTATATGGGTGAATGGGTGAGTGCGTCCTTACATATGTTCAGGCGGGGGGATCAAGTTGAGTGAATATACGTATATGTGTTTGTGTGCACGTGTGTGTGTGTGTGTGTGTGTGTGTGTGTGTGTGTGTGTGTGTATGTGTGTGTGTGTGTGTGTGTGTGTGTGTGTGTGTGTGTGTGTGTGTGTGTGTGTGTGTGTGTGTGTGTGTGTGTTTACCCAACCTAACAGACAGAACATAGAAAATATAGCTAAAGCCCCCATCCTATCTATCCTTCTGTATGACTCCCCACTCCTAATAACCTACAACATCCATACAAACAAAGCTGGAACAATGCTGCAATAAAATAGCTCATTTTGCTGCAAATCAACCCTTTAGAACTCATCGCTGTTCTGCCCTAACAACTATATTGGACTAAACTCCCACCATCACCACCGCTATTGTCAGCAACCACTAGCTTATAGTCTGATATACTACCCTGACAATTGCCTGGCACTAAAGGGCATGCTTCAGCACTACTGCTCTACCAAAGCTCTTTGCTCTAAAGACAAACTCCTCTCTGTCAGGAAAGCCCAGAATGCATCAGGAGCCTCCTTATACTCAAACTCTGTAGCTATCCTGTGGAATGCCCTCCCACATGTTCTCGGACTTCTTGAAAACCATTAGGCATTCAAATCACATCTGAGAAAACACCTCTCAACATCCTGGCTCTGTAGATAAAATCTCTGCTTCTTCCTCCTCTTCCACTATACCTCTGCCATCCTCTAATCTGTTGCCAACAATCACTCTGCCCCCCCCCCACCTTCTGTCTATGTCTCTCTTAACTCTGTTACTACTCATTTCATTTATACTTCATAATTAAATCAACCTTTTGCTTTCCACCCATTGTAAATAGTTCAGTACTCTGTACTGTGACATCTATCCTAATGCACAGTTGTTCAACTATATACATCTATCCTAATGCACAGTTGTTTAACTATATCTGCATACAATATAATTAGCATAAAAAGTCTTACTACTTTATGTATAATTACTATCTTATCTATTTTGACATTGAAAAATGCATTTTAATTGTATTCTGCCTAACATTGTTGACATTCTATAACTTAAAAAGATATTGTTTGTACTGCATGTACTGGACCTCCATTGAAAGCAAGCCTTTGTGGACAGATGGACTTCCCTGGTCAACAAATGAAAAATATGTATGTGTGTCTGTGTATGGTAAATGAATGAGGGTGTCCATGAGTACGTTCAGGTGTGGGGAGGTCATGATGAATGAATATCTGTGTTTTCATGTGTTTGAGAAGGGTTCCTGTTTCTACAAGATGAATGGTCTGCCAGTGATAATTACCATTAAAAAGGGCTGCTTAACATTGGTGGTAAGTACAGGTGATTCAAAGAAATGCAAATTAACTGATAATGAGGTCTTCCTCATTGTATCGAAACATGTCTCTGAATTACATTTTACACAACTATATGAATTGCACCTATCAGAGGTTGGCCGTTTATGCAGTCACAGCCCTTATCTTTGAATCCTAAGATTTATTATCTTTTTGTGTAAGAACTAGAATCTGAGTTAATGCAGTATTAGAACTGATCTTACCTGGAAGTTAAACCTGGAATCTCTGACATCCAAAGTGATGATCATGCATCTAGTCCAACAAATCAAGGCATGGGTGGCCTAATGGTTAAGGTGTTTGCCTTATAAACACAAGGTGGAGGGTTTGAGTCTCACAAGGGATAATTGGCTCAGCTTAAAATGGCTCACAAGGGCGGTTAGCCTAGTACTAGTCTATGAACCTATGAGCCAATGTATAGAAGTGTCTTGTGTATGATAAATAACACAGAAACACATGCATGTCAGTTTATACACCATGGAACACACACGTATGTGCATATCCTCTAAAATGTGTGCATATCATCTAAAATGTGTTGACATCTACATTATGAAGCTTCACTTACTACACTAAGGTAAAGTCTGTGTTATCCTAGTTCTCTCAGTTGCCATTTCTTGGAATCAATATCTGTGTCTGTAAAAGGTCTAGATTAAAATCCTGAGGCTCCTAATGGTGTTGATGCTTTTTTAACAGCAAAAACTTAAGTGCAAATGAGGATATATATATGTATATATATATATATATATATATATATATATATATATATATATATATATATATATACTTGCTTGGAGTAATTCCTTTACTGCAAGTAACATGGATCTCAGAGTTAGCACAAGTATCAGGGTTATGAGGGAAATGCAGCTCTCATATCAGGTGTCGGGGTCCCCTGCATGGTCACTTGAATTATACAATAAAGGATCATTAGTATGCAGAAATGTGCATTCTGACTGGACAGCCCAATCAGCATTTTCATTGTAAACCAAGCATATATCAATAGACAGAAGCCCACCCACTAAAGTATTGCTGTGATATTCTCAATAATGCCATCCTTAATATGTTTTATGAGTGACAGAAAACCAAAGAAAAGGGTAAACAAGGAACTGTCAAAAATAAGATGGAAGGGGGACACAAATGAATTGTATAAGAGAATGCTAAACATATTTTTAAATTTAAAATCATTAAAAGTGCACCAAACGAAAAAAAAAGACACAGGGATACTAAAACACTAGTGAAAATTAAAGCGCTATACTGGAACATAATACTGAATGCAACTTACACTTACACTGTTTAATGAAAGCATGTCTATAAAACTTGTTTTAAAATTAAGACCACTGATTAGTGGATTAACTAATGGCTTGTCATACATATGGGTTGTCTTTTGGTGTTGAACAGATCTGATGAATCCAATTGTCACGAGAGCTTATGTGTGTGCTTGACTTGCTTTTATTATTTTACATCAAATAAAGTGTCATATTCAGACCACTTGGTATTTTGTCTTTTGCACTTATTGGTATGAAGCCTTCCAAGTAATTTTGTATTCATTTTGAATTTAGCTGTTATTTTCCTAGAAAAAAATGGGGGAAATTGAAAGATTCAGTCCACCTTTGTACTCAGATGTTATAACTAGCAAGGATGAGTACAAAACTGACAAGTGTACTTAGCCATATTGACAACCCATTTCTGGAAGATGAAGATGGTAACATTAACCCATTTTTGGAAGATGAAGATGGTAACACTACTCCTGTTGTTATGAGAGACGGTAAGATAAATATAGACAATAGTGAGAAGGAATTAATTCAGTGTATTAAACAACTGGAATGTATGCTGCTGAAAATGCAATTTATACTAGCAAATAATGGCTTTTGAAGCATACCTGAAAATAAGTGTATCAAAGGGACTAAAGATGGTGAAATGCAAACCATTGCTAAACATTACCCTAATTCACTGCAAGAGTGGCTGAAGTTGAACTGAGTTTAAGAAATTACTTAATCGCAATCTGACCCCTATTGGAATGGAATTAATTGAGCCCATTAATAAACCGGGCAGTGATATCAATGACTTTCCCCTCTTTAATAAATTAAGCATTATTCTAACAATATGTTAAATAATGTAAAGACATTTGAGAAGAACTTTTTACAACAAAAATATATTTTATTAGGGATAAAAAGTGATTATATTTATAATCACACCTTGAACAAGAATGTAGGGAATATAACAGATGCATCTTGTGTCAGCACGAATTCTGCTACGGTAAAAAAGAATCTTGTCCCCTTTACATTGTCTAATGCTATTCTACTACAAGTAGTTCCTGCTACTAATGGTAGAAATGACTTTGTGTATCCAACTAATGAAAAGTAGGGTTTTATAAGCATGCAAAGGTGAGTGTCATGATCCAAAATGAAGGGGGAGGTACAGGAGCAACTGCAGAAGAGGCCTATAGTATTCAGCCATGTAGCATGAACAAAACTTGAGAGGAACTGACACAAACCAAAACATAGAAGTAACACTGTTCCAAAATATAATTCACATGCTTTGAATCTAAGTAGTTTTTTATCATTAGATTTATTGAATGTACTAAGAAATGGGTTTTGTTTTATTCCTTCTGCAAAAATAGATTTTGCTCAAGTTCTGATTGTAATTAAGATGTCTGTGAGGCATTTGAACCTAAGGCAGTTTGTTGAAAAAGGTATGGAATTGTGATTTTTTTTCTAAAAGACCTATCACATTTATACCAGTGAAGAATCCACTGGTAACAGAGTTTAAAGATATCTGCAAAACGGAAAGCTTTAAACATAATTTTTAAAAATTAAGACAGTGAGATAAAAGCTACTGACAATTGTGGGGACATGGTTATACTAAACAGGGACAATTATATTAGTAAAATAAAAATTATGCTAGCAGAAATAGATGTTTTATAATGCTATTACATGAGCACATTTTACAATTACACAGATGCATGAATAAGACTTTTTATTAATTAACTATAAATGCTGAAACATATGATTATTTAATCTATTTTTTAAATTGTTTCTGTTTTTAAAACTTCGTGTTATTTAAGATTTACCTAAGGTATACAAGAAATAGTGACCTGTTATTAAGCCCAATTGTTACAGCTGGATTCAGTGTGTATACAGAATATCAGATAAAATTCTCTATGACTTATTTTAAGAGTTACATCAAGGATATAAAAGATTTTTTTGTCAAAGGTGCAGAGTGATGTAATGATGCAATTAATTTTTGTCACATTGGATATTAATTCATTATATAATGTTATGACAACAAGAAGGAATCAATGCTTTAAGTGAATTGTTAAGTGTTCACAGTACTTACTAAAATGGAAAATTGGAAGAATAATGATGTTTGCAGCCATTATATTAAAGACTTGTTTGTTTTATATGATAATGCATATTACTGACAAGTTTTGGTTGCAGGTATGGGTGAAGCAGTAGCCCCAAGTTATGTTAATATTCATTTATTTAGCAAGGTGGGAGAGAAAAATTGATTACATTGCTAAGCTTTTAAATACTATCTTATTGTCATTTTGTCAACAATATATTTTTCTTGTGGTTAGGAATAGTCTATGAGCTGAAAGACCTTATGGAGTATTTGGAAAACACTACTACCAATTTATGATTTGCCCTGAGTTATAGGTATGAAATAATTCACTGCTTAGATGTTGAACTTGTGAAAGTATTACAGCATTACTACTGCTACCACTACACTATTACACAAAAATTAACATAACTTGGGGCTACTGTTGCACCCAAAACGTATGTATGATAAATATTACCAATTAAAATATATTATTCTTTACTATAATGTCTTTTCTCACTTTAACAAGTACAATGAACACCTAAAAATCCACTTACAAAATGTGTTTCTTCTTCATGTGGGATAACAGTGTACTATGATTCAATATCCACTGTGACAACAATTAAATGCATCATCACAACAGTCTGCACTTTTGATCGTTTTAGCAAAAAATATTTTATATTTTATTTTATTTATTATTATTTTACATTTGTTTATCGGGAAAGCTGGACTGAATATATGTCCATTTTCAGTGGAGGCCTGGGGAGAAAAGCTCCAGAAAGCAGAGTACAAATACATTAGGAACAATATAAACATTTCGAGATAAGTATAATATGCAGTTTTGAGTAAGGTTACAAACATAGATAAAACATAGTAGACAACATCAAAATCATGCGGCTTCAATTTCAGACAATAATACATGCAGTTATGGGCTAAGTCCCTGCAAGAATTCATACACTTATTAGAGTATATGATTGAAATGTTTTTCATGCAACTATTTGTATAAGTCATATAGGATTTTATCTGATATTATACATCAGAAGAATATTTGTATAGACCAACCACTTTGGGCAACAACTGCAGTGGACAGTAAGCTCTAGATAAGGGAACACGGATAGCAGACTGTCCACCATGTCACGGCTAGCAACCTGATGGTGTAAATATTTGCTTTTGATTATTGGGTCATGTTGACGTAATGTTGCCAAAAAATGGGCACAGGTGTTTGCCCGTGATATGGACCTGGTCTACTCTGACCTACACCAGGGAGCCATGCTAATGGTGGAAGGGGTCTATGTGCTCCTATGGTCAGTGTCTGCCTGCCATAAAGCCCTGCAGCCTTAGGTCAATAAGCTACATACAGGCTAGTGTCCAGATGTCCAGCTTGTGTTATCTCAGACAGTTTTGTTAAGCAAAAGCAAGATATTAATCAATTAACTGTTAAACACGAATAAAATATCACTACACTCAGTATAGGTTCATTGATAGGACATAGCTTGGAAGCGAATGATCTTATGGTAAGGAGGAAGCTGGACATTGTCTTTGCGGGGCAGCAAATTCACTTGTCTTGGGATCTACTACTCAGAGGGAAGGCAGACGAAATTGTGTGGCAATTGTGGTGAGGGAGAGGATTCAGAAGACAGTGAGGGATGTTATCAGAATTAGTGACAGACTCATGGCAATCAGACTCCAGTGTAAGGATAGGGCAGCATTCATAATCTCAGCCTATGCCTCAGAGAAGGGTTGTGAGAGTGAGGAAAAGAGCACATTTAGGCAATAGTTGCAGGAGCTACTAGATAAAACAGGATAGCATCAGCTGTTTTTGATAATGGGAAATGCACATATGCTGAATGCACATATTAAGGCAGACAGACTGAACAGGATAGGAGAACTGCCTGGATCCATATGGATGGGGCAACAGGAATAAAGAAGAAAGGCCATGCAAGATTTCCGTCTGGCAAATGGCTTGTTGTTGGCCAATGAATGATTCAGCAAGAGAGACAGTCACAAGATCGCATACAAAAATGGCAAACATACAACTCTGGTAGATTTCCTTCTAGGAAGGAAAAGGCATTTGAGTAGGATCAGCAATTGCAGAGACATCTCCAGTGAACTAGTCAACCCACAGCATAAACCACAGGTTCCCATAATCAGTTATAAGCAGTGGTCAGAGAAGGCTCTAAGGTCAACAGAGGCCAGGCTGAAGACCTGGAAATTGACAGGAGAAAAAGAACAAGAGTCCAAGGAAATACTCAGGGGTATAACACCTCAGGAAGAACAAGAAATGGGTGGAGTTGAAGAAGCTTGGCAATGCCTCAAAACAGGATGTATGAGGACTACAGAACAGGAAAGATGGTGGTAGAATACAGAAGTCCAGGAAGTGATAAAAAAAATAGAATAAGTGAGAGATACAAAAGACATGGACCAAGCTAAGAAGGAATACAGGTTTGCTAACAAAGAGACTAAGAGAGCAGTTGCAATAGCAATGAACAAGACATCAGAGGCACTCTATACCAGCTTCTGGAAAGTGACTCAGCAGATAGTACAAGGAAAGTCTGTCAAGTTGAAAATCGAAGACAGAAAGATGAGGATGGTCATCAGACACCCTTCATAAGGGATGCCAGCAAAAATCTGCTTAACAGTCAACAAGACATCAAAGACAGATGGAAAGAGTGCTTCCACCAGCTTCTAAGTGAAAAAACCCATATAAGCTATACTGTCCCAGGCACATTCTGCAATGAAAGAAGATGAGAAGCCTGGCCTAGAAAAGCAAGAATAGCACTAAGGAAAATGAAGTCAGGGAAAGTAGCCGGCTCAGATGAGATCACAGTAAATATGATCAAGATGTGGGGTGAGTATTGGGAGTAATTGTACCAGAGAGTACTTATAGCAGTATGGAGAGATGCATATCCTATGAGTGGAGAATAAGCAATCTAGTGCAAGTATACAAGAAAAAAGAGGACATTCACAACTGTGGGCAGTATAAACATATCAAACTGCTGTCACGCTGCATGAAAATTCTGGAGATGGTTAAACAAACATACAGCTGAGTAGAAAGTAAGGAAGGAGATGTACAGTTTATATTTAGATCAGAATGCAGCACAACTGACCTGATGCTTGCAGTGAGGCAAATAGTTGAGAAGAGATTAAAGGTGAAGAAAGAGGCCAACTGGGAATTCCTAGACTTGAAAAAGGATAGGACAAGATCCCAAGAAAGCTGATTTGGGCAGTCCTTTGATGATTGGACTCCCAGAAACATTGGTAGAATTAGTGCAGGCTATGTACAAGAACCCAATGACACACATACAGTGTTCACACTTACAGAGGAGTTTCCAAAGGGAGTGGGTGTTTATTAGGGGTCAGCTTTTAGCCCACTGCTTTTCATACTAGTGATGGACTACCCTAGCAAAGATGGATGGAAGGGACAGATCAACAAAGCTGCTGTATACAGATGGTGTGGCATTGTGGGCAGACTCTGAGCAACAACTTCAGTAAATGATAGGTGAGTGGAATACAAAACTGAAGGTACAGGTACATGGGATGAAACTAAGTACATTCAAAACAGTTGATATGATGGCAAATTAATGGAGCTAGATAAGAAAATAGCAAAACAGGTTAACAGCTTCAAGTATCTGGCAGTGGTGATTTAGAAGGGAAGTCTGAATGAGGAAGTCAACGCTAGAATCAGAGCCAACTGTCATAGAGTGTCAGGGATAGTATGTTACAGAAGAGTACCAAAGAAACTGAAAAGTAAGGTGTGCAAAACCATGGTGTGACCAGTACTTTTGTATGGTACAGAAATCTTGTCAGTAAAGGCATAGCAGTTGAGGAAGCTAGAGGTAATAGAAAAGAAGTGGCTGGTAGGATGTGCATTTTGGGACAAATGAAAAAAGGAGGACATCAGAACAGAAGACAAATAGCTCTAATTGTAAAGAAAGTCAAAGAGAACTGATTATGGTGGTTCATGAACAAGTGCAGGAGAATAGAAGACAGTTTGGTGAAGAAGATTTGTGACAGACAGGTAAAAGGCAAGTGAGCATGACGGCACCCAGCAAAGAGATGAATGTACTGTGTGAGAGAAGGCATGCAAATGTCAGGCATGACAAAGAAGATAGGAGAATGACATTGAATAAAAAGAGAAGGTGACAACTGATGCAACATTTCAACCCCATGTGGAAAATGGGGGAAAGGTGGTTGATGATGATGATAAGGAGGAGGGGGGCATATTCAAAGCTCTCAGCCTCCTAGCACACAAATTATAGACAAAGCCAAAAATAATGGGGGGATAAAGACACAAAATCAGAGGTAGATTTTAAATATTGCTCTTTTAAGCTTAGAAAGTTGGTACAATAACAGGTATTACATTATCATGCATTTTCTGAAGGATATGAAGTCTGAAACTCAAATGTCCATCATTATATAGTTACTCCAATCCTCAAATATTTGTCATAAATAAAAAAATGTACAAGGAACAAACTAAATCTATAAGGCAAAAATATGGACGTTTTGTGAAATTCTATGCAGTTGAGAGGTATGGACATACTCATCAGAAAAAGGGATCAGCTATTTTAATATTGCATTTTCTAAGCGAAATGTCAGTCTGTGAAATTTGCCCCTAATGAGGACATACTTCAGAAGCAGATGATGAATCAGGTGTAGACAAGCTGCTTTGGTCAGTTAAGCAGTTTAAGTATTATATTTAGATGATGAGACATGATTCCCAATATATGACACAATAAGATCTGGAAAACTGAGCACACAGAAGTAATATAAGCACTGATGATTGCTAGCTTATTGATTAAGGCTTCTTCTGCCTCACAGCTTGAAGGTTTGTGATTTAATCCTGCCACTCTCTGTGTATATATTGCATGTTCCTCCAGTGCCTATGTGGGCAGCTTTTTCTGGCGTATCAGAAATTCCTTCAAAAAGGTTGTTTTTTTTAGCTTTAAATCATTCTTAGATTTTACTTTTGGTTCTACATCTGTGACCTGGATCTTAACTTAAAAATAGCATGATAAGGATCAACTCACTTGCCATTTCACAAACAAACAAAAAGACAAATAAATTACTATTAAAGAAAAAATTAGCAGCTGACCATTAGTTGCTCCTGGAGATGCTCATGATCCACTGTATTTAACGATCCTGACTAGCCTCCACCAGAACTAACTCTAACACAAGTTTGGGGCTGGTGAGGAGATCAAGACATCGTATGGCAGTGACTTACTGCTGGCGAGGAGTATTTTCCTTATAAGGACTGACCACTTGTATGTGCCTTTCCCCTCTCAGGAAAAATGTGCCATGTGATCCTTTGGTGAATCAAATACACTTCTATGAGCAACTCAGCCAAATTTCTGAGAAGCCTGTCTGGTTAAATGACTTGCTCAGAGTCACACAGTAGGGAAAGAGAAGAGGAATCACTCAAGGCCTGTATCACAGACTTAAGAAGCAGCTCGTTAACTGTACGCAGCCTGTAGACTAACTGCCAGACTAAGCATTTAGGCATTTTGTCAATATATGTATATATGTTTATGTGCATATCTATGTGCATGTGTGTGTGTGTGTGTGTGTGTGTGTGTGTGTGTGTGTGTGTGTGTGTGTGTGTGCGCGTGCACGCGTCTGTGCATGTGCGCATGTCCATGTGTTTGTGTGGATGCTGTACATTTACTGTTTAATTAATTGATCAATTACCAGGATGGTCCAACTGGGAGGTGCTCCTTTTCAGTGGAAGCCCAGGTAGAAATGCTCCACATTAAGTTTAATAAAACAGTATACATGAGCAATGAAGATGAAATGTAACTTGGTAAAAATAGACATCACACAGGAAATGTAACCTAAGCAGGAACTATAAAGTATTACCTTGGTTAATTATGTAAAGCAGAACATCTCATAACCGAGCTACACATAGCCAGGAGTGGTACACAGAAGCAATAGTTATTTACATACATAATTCACATGACAATATCCTTGAAGATATGAAGAAGTATTAAGAAACATATATTGCAGATGCAGTTAGTGTTGTATTGAGAGACAACAGTATATTACTGTAGCTCAGGTAGAACAAGAGTAGAATCAAGTGACCATCAGATGTTGTTTCAGATGTTGCTTAAAATATTTAAGTTTAGTGTCTAGTCTTAGAGGAAGTGTAATGCTATTCCACATTTTGGAGGCATGACATAAGAAATGTAAGTTGCCTTTTAAATTGTTTGACCTGGTCACACTCAGTAATTGTTTATCACATGAATGTAGGGCTCTATTTGGATTATACTGAAGAAGAATATGGGTCGGGCTAAGGCATTTTTCAGGGCTGCAGATAAGAGAATGAGTGATAGTCAGTTAGGAGGAAGACAAGCAGTGAGGGAGTTCTGTCTAGATGAGTTGTTTTAAGGCTAAGTAGTGATGTTACCTGTGTGGCAGACCAGCTGTGAATTTAGCTACTTTGTTATAGCACTGACACTATAGCAAGTAGGATAGATTGGGTAGCTTGCACACTGATGAGAATGGAGGCTCCATAGAGAAGGGTTGGAATAAGTAAGTTGTAATGTTCTTATTTTTGCATCTTCATTTAAATAAGGCTTAAGCTTGTAAAAGGTGACATGTTTCTTGGTAAGTTTTTTGGCTTCTTCTTTTATGTGGAGATCAAATTTCATGTTTGGTTTGGTGTGTGAGTGTTCTAATTGTGGTGTTGGAAGATCTTGAGGTGAAGTTGAATTTATTGTCATGGTATGTTTTACGTGTAAAGAGTAGTAGATTGTTTTTTTGGGGGTTCAATAGGAGTTAGGAGTTGCTGAGCCATACTTTGACAGAGAGCAGGGATTCCTGTGTATGTTGTAGTTTTTCTATGGTTCTGGCTGCACAGATAAGCATTGAGCTGTGTGGTGGGTTGGTGTAGGTCATTAATGAAAATATTAAATAGGGCTGGGCCTAGTATGAAGCATTGGGGAATGCCTACAGATGTAGGAAGAAAGGAGGTGATATTAGGATTCTATTTGACTGCTTTTTGTCTGTCAGATAAATAGCTAGCAAACCAAGAGAGGAATGATGTGCCTAGTCCAAGAGAGAAGAGTTGGTTAAGAAGTTTGGGATGGAACACATTATCAAAGGATTTGTACAGGTCAAGTAACACTGCTGATACTAGATTGCTAGATTAGAATGGAGGTTAATGGAAGTAAAGAAATTGAAGAGTGCTGAGATGGTACTGTGATGTAGACGGAAGCCATGCTGGGAAGGACAGAGAAGATTATTATCAAGTACAGAGCTGAGTAGTTGTTGATAAATACATTCTTCTATAATTTTGGGTAGTGGGGAAAAGATAGCCAGGGGTCAGTAGTATAGTCTATGGATTTCCCACCTTTATGATGTGACAATATATAGAATTTCTTCCATAGTAGAGGAACATAGCTTTCTTTGATAGAGCTGTTGATTAAGATAGATACTGAATAGACCACTGCACCAGCTCCTATATTAATATATTCTTCAGGAAGATTGTCTGGGATGAGCATTGCTGGTTTTAGTTTGAGGAGGAGTTTTTTGATGATGGAAGTTTATATAAGCTTGAGGATTATTTTGTTTGGGTAGAAGTCTTTTGGGCGGCCACAGTGGTCCAGCGGTTAGCATTGCTACCTCACAGCAAGAGGTTCTCTGGTTATATCCATGGCTGGGGGCCTTCTGTGCGGAGTCTGCATGTCCTCCCTGTGGTTGCATGGGTTTCCCCTAGGTGGTCCAGTTTCCCCCCACATCCTAAAGACATGCTGTAGGTGGATTGGATACCCTAAATTGGCCCTAGGTGTGAGTTTGTGCATGTGTGTGCCTTCTGTGGAAGGTTGGGTGCCGGGCTGGCAACTCGACTCCATAAAACTCCACTGCCAATCATGAGCATACAGGTGATCTGCTGTGGTGACCCTTAACTGGGAAAAAGCTGAAAGAAGAAGAAGAAGATAGTCTTTTGTATAGGGAGTTAGAGGTTGTGTCTTTTAACACTGAGGTTACCATTGGAATAAAGAAGGTATTTAACTGGAAAGTGGTTGGTTGTTGTGGGGATTGGTTGGGTAGTGGGGCTAGAGTAGATAAATTTGTTTATTGATGACCAGAACATTTTTAGGGTCAGTTCACTTGAGTTTTGCAGATTGGTATAGCAAGATCTTTTGTCTAATTTGATGTTATTTTTGGTTGTTACTAAGTTGTATGAATTTTTGGAGATTGGATTCAGTTTATTATGTTTCCAGCATCTCCTTATTTTGTTTCTATTTTTCATTAGCAGCTTTGCATGCTTTTTTAACAATCAAGCCAGGTTAAATTTATCTATTTTATTTCTGCCTGGGGCATGGTTGTTGAGGACACTTAGGAAAGTAGTATTGAACAAGGATACAGCTTCATCTAATGGTAGTGTTTTTATAGGTTCATAGGTGTTTACTAGGCTAACGACCACAATGGTCTTTTTAAGCCTAGCCGTGCATCCCAAATCTCTGACAAGTTCTGATACCCTTGATAAGAGTAAGCATGGGCCTGGGAGATCAACCATTTACAGGTTACCACTGTCTATTAGAGACATAGGTGCCAAACCAGGAATAAATTTCTGGTTTCCCATCCAATTGTCCAAGTTGCACTTCAATTGGGTTAGGGAGAAGCTCTGCTTCACATGGATAGCCTGTTCCATAGATGGGGTAGTCTCTGGGATACATACCCATCTCTCCAGCAGGTTCCTGTTTGGAGGCTACAGTTAAACAGTAATTCCAGAGGCCCTGATAGGTCATGTTTCATGCTATTTAGAAGGCATCCTGAGATATTGTCTGGGTCCATTGATGCAGTGTTCTTGGTCTTAGAGAGAGCATTAAGGACCTTTTCCTTAGTGATAGTATGGGGGGGGTATATTTGATGATATTTCCTGAGGGAAACCTGAGGGAGAGAGAGGGGTAAAGTTGGAGCTGAATTTATCATCCAGGAGGTTTGCTATATCGTCTGACTCAGTATAGGTGGCTCCATTTACAATGAGCTCTGCACACAATTGTGTATTGCTTTCAAGGTTGCGGACATAGCTAAAGAATGCTTTGTGGTTGTCCTTGGCCTGGGAGGCCAAATTTACCTCAAATTTGGCTTTGGTAGACTTCATTTGTCCTCTGAGTTTTTTTGTTTAGTTTGATGAGAATACTTTTATCCTGCTGGGTGCTGCACCTCCTGATTTTTACCATGATTTTCTTCCTCCTATTATACAGCCAACTGATTTTGTGATTCCACCAGAGTGGCTTGTTTTTTGAGTTAGTTCTGTACTTCTTCCTGGTGGGTACAATTGCCTCTATGCAGATATTGACATAATTGTACAGGGTTTCTGTGAACAGTTCTGCATAGGCAGCAGTGTTCTCGGGGTTTATGGGGTGTTGAAATTTTGACTGGTTCTCACTTGATAGCAGGAGGTTAGCCTTAGAATAGTTCCTGAATATTCCAGGTTTAGTTGTTTCTAGTTGATCAGTCTGAGGGTACTACTAAAGGTATCTCTATCAGAGTTAATTATGTTCTGTGATATGTTAAAACAGTGAGTTTAACGGATGGGTTTATTATTCCTTACAGCATAATGGGTAGGTGGTCACTTAGATAGTTGTGGAGGGAGGCAGAAGAAATAATGTTAGCTGGAGTATTTGTTAATATCCAATCCAGAGTACTTTGTCTTTTGCTGTTTTTCTTGTATATTTTTGGAGTGTCTGTATGTTGAGTAAAACCATAAAGGTTGCTGCTTTTCCTTGAGGGTTTGTCAGCTGTGTCAGTATTATTTCTATGGGGTATTTACACTCCTGTTACTGTTATCTTTTTCACTTCTATTATTATTACACTTTTGTGCTTGTTTATGTTAAGAGAGGCCAACAGGATTATCATCATTTCCAATATTTTGGAGGTAGTTGGGTGCACAGACAGGGTAAGTGCTTATCTACATATTATAGTTTGCTTTTTTTCTTTTTTATATCAAGCCTAAGGACATTGTAGCCTGAATGAACAACTTTTAGCTATGTTTCTATGATTATGATTATGTCAGGTAGGTGATGGGCAACCAAGTCATGTACGTCAGACAGTTTGTTATAGATACTTCTGTGGCTGACATTGAATAGGAATAGTCCTGTAGAACAGTATCGTGGTTGATTCTGGGGTCCTAGGTTAGGGTGGACATCACCTGAGAGTTTTAGCAGGTGAGGTTGTTGAATGAAGATGAATAGACACAGTGTTTACATTTTAATTGGAAGATGGATTTAATATAATTTCGGGTGTAAGTGAGGTGAGGATGCTAATTTTTGTACAGGTGGATGTAAAAAAGAGAGAAAATGATTGAGGCCATGTGGAAGTGTGTGTGTGTTTGTAATCAGTATGACGGTCTGGTGAGGTGGAAGAAAGCATATGTGTGCAGTAAGGAAGGTAAAGTAGGGAAAGTAAGCGAAGTATGCAACTGTTGTCATATGTAGTGATCACAATACAATAACATATTTAGCACTGACATGTTTGTAGGCAATAAGCAGGAACTACTAGGCTATTGGAGACAGAGTCTGATTATTTGGGGTTAAAGGATTTTTTGTGGTAAGCAATTGTTGCTGGTTGGTTGGGATAGTAAAGTATATGAGAGCAGGAGAGGGGATTTATGAAAGTTTGGACTGGAAGAGGAAGTGAATGTGAATGGCTGGAGGTAGACGATTATTTTCGGTTGGAGGATTATTGCTTGGAGGTGGAAGGTAGGTGGGGATCGAAAAGTATATGTGTAGAGATAGGTAAGGTGAGTGGGATTTCAGGTAGAGTAGAGAAGCAGAGTGAGCTTGAGTACAGAGAAGGCAAATGGAGTAGGCTGAACTGCCACTGTGATCCAGATAAAGGAAAAAAAATCTCTGAGGTCAGAACTGGGAGTCAAGATTACTTTCAAGCTAAAGTTTTTGGCCAATGGAAATAATGCAAGGGGGAAGAAATAGAGTCAATTTATAAGTTTCCTCCCAGCTATAACTTGATTTCACAAATATTAGACACAGGGTATATAAATTAACATATTAGAGTTAAAATATTTATAGCTATATCTAGTTTTGGAAGTATACTTATTCAAGGCTAGGAGGGGCAGCTTGTCTAGGCTATTCTTGGATAGAGGAGTCAGTTACAGTTGCTATTGCTGCAAGGAGTTAAGTGTACAATTATACTGATGATAACCTTATTATATTTTTGACCTACACTTTTATAGGTAACTCTGTAGGTTCTCATTGTAATGTCTTGTACTTATTGCTAACAACACAATGAGTTTCCTCATGAGTTTTTCAGTTCCAGTCTTAGAATTATTGTTGTTGTTGTTGCTGTTGTTTGAGAAGGTAGCAGTCAGTTTTTATAGGCAATTATAGTTATCTGTGTATTTTAGTCTGTGGCCTTCCTTTTGCTGTGTGTCAAGGCTCAGGTAAGTGTACCTGCAAAGTGACAGCATTCCTCTACATGCATTTTAATAACTGATTTATTTTGGTAACATGCATGGAGCCCAGTTCCAAAAGACTTGTTCTCAGTGTATATGATCCCCTTGCACTGAGAGTAGGTCTTTTGGAATCTGGCCCCTGATATAAGCCTGCTTCTAGATAGGACTTACACCAAAGTAAACCACTTACATTAAGAGCAACTCTCTTGGAATCTAGCCCATAATATCTGTACATGCAGTCTAGGCATGATTCTTAGCAGTAATAGATGTTGCAATATTAAAGTGTGCAACCATGTTTGTAGTTTCACTGCATGCAACCATTCCCCCAGATACACCCTGCAATTCTAGTTTGTTTTTTTTTTGAATCAGTAATACAGTATAAATGAATACTTAACAACAGCCTTCTCTGTTAAAAATGTATAGGAATAGACTATCAGTGACAATCACTTCAGTAAACTGCATCTGTGCAAGTCTGGTTCTTGCTTTATACAGTGAATTTTACTGACTGCTGCAAAAAAGAAAATTATTTTAGTAAGTAGCAAAAATCAAACTGCTTCAAAGTCTTGCCTCAGCAAGGAAGAAAAATCAAACTATTTCAAAGACTTCTGTGGTCAACACCTGGAGAGTCATTTCTAAAAATACGACTTACAATTTCTTGTGTGGAAGTAGTAAATCTGCTCTTCAAAACTTATGTTGTTGAAGAACTGCAGTGTACACTGGTTAAGGGGAAGCTACCCTAGAGCTTTTAAGATCTAATCCAAAAATATAATTTCCCTCAAGGCCCAGTGTGCTCAGTGTTCGTATATTTAGACGGGGAACAGAACACATTGTGGCCGTGGGGAGGGGGGCAGAATGAGAGCTAATTCCTGAAATATTTGCAATTTGTAGATTTTTTTCAGTTTCTTTTATTTCATGAAGTCCTGTCAAACAGTAATGCTCAGATATCATGCAATTTACAGAGAAAAGCTCTCCTATATCTAAACCCACGTCCCAGTAATGTTGTCAAACTTTGTGGCATCTGGTTGGAAATATATATAAGTATCAAACCTGGTGAATAAAGCTAGTCCAGCTCACACAATTCAAGAGAAAGAAGACAAATGCATGTGAGCCTTTGTAGGAAGTAAGTCTCTTTGCTTAGCAAGACTCTGAAGTCCATATTGCCAGGTCATCAAAGAAAAAAGAAATCACATGTGTGATAAGGCCTGTTTCGGAAAGATTTAACAGATTTAAGATACATTTAATAAATCATTAGAACCTCTACTTACTTGTGGCATAGAAAGCAATCTGAGAATCATATTATGGCTTCAGGTTGTCACAGAAAGGCAAACAATGCATATTATGTCTGCCTTAATATATTATTTATATATTATTTCCCATACCAATGCATAGTTTATTTACCTGTGACAAATTAAGCCAAAATGGTTGTAATGTGCATAAACACAGCAGCTCTCTACTGAAAAGGAATGTAGGTTGTAAAGGCACTGAGGAAAAGGGTTTTGTTTTGACTCTTTTTAGCTCAAAGGACTGCAGACAAATGAACAAGGAATGTAACAACAGATAAGTAGTGGGCAGCCCACTTACTCTGTTGTTTTGCCTAGGAAATGCAAGAGTACAGATGCTGGTAGGTTTGCTTCCTGGTAACATACTATGGTAACATACAACTATTTATTCCTGCAAGTGTTTCAAACAATTACTTATTTTTTATTTGTTTAGAAGAGATTCCTTGTATGATGAAAGCCTTCTTTTTGACACCCATGTGTCCATACTCATCTCTCATACCAATGCATCCTTGCATATATTTTTACATGAAGGAAGATCTAATTGAGTATTTTGCTTGTACTGTTCAGGCACATGAAGACCCCAATTAACTCTATGAGGTTATAGGTTCATAGGTAGGTACCAGGCTATTGGCCCTAGGGTCTATATAAGGCTAGCCAAATGGTACCCTGGTTTTTGCTACCCAAGAAAATTATTTTCCTGTGCCCCTGTCAAGCAGAGCCACAGAAGTGATCCCCGGGGTGAATTTCCTATCTCCCATCCAATCATCAAGATTTTTCTTGAAGAGTGCTAATGAAGAGCTTTGTTTGATATAGATAGGTAGTTTGTAGTATGAGAAGTCTCTGGGACAGGAATCTATCCCTCCAGCATGTTCTGTTTATTGTGGTGACAAGGTTTGGGTCCCTAGAGCATGTAGCTCGGAGGGATTGGGGTTTCATTAAGTGGAGCATGTCCAACAGCTCTGGGTTTAACATAGCTTTGTATGTTAGGCAGAGATTGCCTCTGAATAAGCGATATGCGACAGAGTAAAGCTGGAGTTTTTTGAGACGGTCTACGTAGGGCATCTGTTTGAGGTTGGTAATCCTCTTTGTGAGGTATTTCTGTGGCCTTTCCAGTTGTTGTAGATGTCTTGTGAGGTACATACCAAAAGGGGTGTTGTACTCTATAATGGGTCTAATGAGTGATGAGTAGAGGGGAACAATGATCTCTTTTTTCCTGGATGAGAAACCTTTTGTGATGAGGTGTGCCACGTTGTAGGATTTCATGACTACTGTGGCGATGTGATTATCAAAGTCCACTTGTGTCCCAAGGTCTCTTATCACACTTTCGGTGTTAAGTAGACTACCACCTATGTGGTAGTTCATGGGTACAGAGTTTTTACCAAAAGGGATGACAATACACTTTTTGGCATTGAGCTTGAGGCCATGGCTTTGACACCAGGCATCTGTCTCAGTAAGGCCCTTTTGTAGGATGTCCACATCGTTAGGAGTTTTGATTATGGCTCCTAGTTTGCAGTCATCTGTGAACTTAGTTAGCCAAAGACCTTCTGTGTTAGCCTGTACTCCAGAGGAGTAGATAACAAACAGGAGAGGACCCAGGACTGAACCCTGCCGTACTCCACTTGTCACTGGTCTGAAGTCGGATTTGGAGTCTGCTACTTTCACAATGTGGGTTCTGTCAGTGAGCCAATTGGCAACCCATCTTGTGACATAGGTATTTATACCTAGTTCAGTGAGTTTATCTATAATTCCAGAGTGGGGAATGGTTTTGAAAGCCTTGGCGAGATCTAGATAGGCTGTGTGAACCACCTTACCCTCATCTACAGCTTTGGTGACCGCTTCAAAGAAGTCTATCAGGTTTAGGAGACATGATCTGCCTTTTACAAACCCAAACTGGGTAAGGTCCAGAGTTTGGAGATTACCAATGTCATTGTTTATAAGTTCCACGATGATATGTTCCATAGCCTTGCAGACCAGGCTCGTCAGGCTAATGGGGTGGTAGTTCCCGGGGTCCATGGTGGCTCCCCCTTTGTGGAGTGGGATAACTGTTGCTGTGCATCATTCAGTGGGCACAACACCTGAGGTGAGGCTATGATTGAACATGGTACTTAGGTGGGGTGCCAGTTCGTTCTGTAGTTCATGTAGAATGCAGCCGGGGATGTTGTCAGGTCCCATGGATGCTGTGTTATTGGCTTTGGAGAGTGTGTTTTTTACCTGTGAAGCCGTGATTACAGGAACTTTGCATTCTTCTGGTATAGAGATGGGCCCTTTAAGGGATGAGACAGGGGTAAAGTTAGCACTGAACCTATCTGCCAGGATTTTGGCAATATCATTTGGTTCTGTATATTTAGTGCCATTGTGCTGTAACTCAGAGCAGATCTGAGTGTTACCATTGAGATTCTTGATGTAGCTATAGAATGCTTTGTGGTTGTGTTTAGAATCAGTGGCGATTTTGTATTCATAACTAGCTATAGAGGATTTTATGAGGGATCTCAGCTTCTTACTGAGACTGACCATGGAGTTCCTCCAATCATGGGATTTTACTCTTTTTTGCAACAGTTTCTTTCTTCTGTTGTAGAGTTTGTTTATGGCAGGGGACCACCAGATTGGCTTCCTTTTTTTGGAGGTTAGTATCTTGGTTCTGTTAGGGATTGCATGATCCATGCACTTGTGTAAATGCTTATAAAGTGCAACTGTATAGGATTCAGCAGTCGTACCTCTATTGTCCATTAGCATGGGTGTCGTGAAGTTTGCCACTTCTGTTTTAAGCATGAAGTTGGCTTCTTAAGATCATAAAGATCATAAATTTCTAATTTGTACTCAGAATTTTCCTAATCCAAGTAACATTTAAAATATACACATTTCACTATTGTACCACACACTCAAGAAACAAGCCTATCATTTTCAGTCATTGCTCAAACACTCATAAAGATATTCTTTTTCAGAGCAGCAGTCCTGTCTCTGAACGTGTTATGTTTAGTCTTAAGCTGAACTCATTACTATACATACATCTGGATGTTTTGGACTCTATCAACCATAATATTTCTAAAAAAACAGTTGCACATAACTTGCTACTTCCGTTTGCAAGAGCTGCTGGTACCCTCTTCTTTAAAAGTGTACTAGGAAAAGGGGGTTAAATTAGTGGTAGCCCTCCTTATTAACTAAATTAACAACCTATCTTATTTATCTATCTATCTATCTATCTATCTATCTATCTATCTATCTATCTATCTATCTAATCTATCTGTCTGTCCGTCTCTCCGTCTTTTTAGCTATCTCTCCATCTAATAACAAAGTGATGGTTGACTCAATACAGGGATTTAAAAAATGCCAAGTTGCTTACTAAGCAACAGGCCTCTGCCCATGTCAGTACTGGTGTTCTAACCTGCATTCAATATAGAATCCAGTGCTTTCCAATATAGCCAATAACTCTGCTAACCACAAGCACACTCATCATTCATTGGACTTCAAGCTGTCATGTCTGACTTGAGGGTGAAGCCAATATCCTCATGCAACCACTAAGTGGTTCACTTTGATTTCAACCTATCTTCCGTTTTTGCATCTGATGTTAAGCTTGTTGAGTTTAGAAATGTAAAAAAGAGTGCACAGGTGATTATGTGTCCTAGATCTTTGGTTAAGTCCTTTTGCACTGCTCTGTGGGTGATCCAGTTACTCACTTTCTTGCAGCAATGTGGATACCGTCAGTCATAATACCTGTTATTTTGTTAGCAATGTGCTTTTACAAGCTTCTATAAACCCTTATCTGTCTTGGGTGTGGTGCAAGTCTGTAAGCCATTAAATAATTTTTAGGTTATGTGTTTAGTTCCAGGTCTGCATCCCACTATGTGTGGGCTTAATCCAGGGCCAACAAAGCTGCTTCATCTTGCTTTGGTCTTTGGATATTTCATTTGCAAGACAGATGGTTCTGCTTTTAAAGGCAGAGTATGTTCATCTTTTTGAAAGGAAGCTTTAATTTCATTCATTCTCATGAAGTACAACCTGGATACAGGCATCCAGAATTGTTAGCACACTATCACCAGGGACACCGATTTTTCCATTTTTTCAGGAAAATAAAATTAAATTCCAGAATTTGGATGGTCTGAATACAGGAAAAGCAATATTTATTATAATCTGGCATTTTGCTTCAAAAGAGTAATTCATAATAAGTTGTGTTTCTAATTGTATGTACTATTTGTTAAACTGACAGTTTATTTTGTTCAGTGCTCTATACTTGGAATTTCTTATTTTATTTACTGCATCGCACCGTGCATTTACTACCAATAAAACTATCACTTTAAAACTGGAATGGAAACAACCCCGAGGTGTCAGCTAAAATACTTTATTCATCCAAAACTTGATTAAGCACTTTCATCCATATATATCAAGACTGCCTCAGAATCA